>NC_041385.1:748363518-748373707 GCF_002162155.2 Triticum dicoccoides | reverse complement strand
AACTTGTGTCCTAACTATTGAGGAGAAGTAAAATTATATCTCGCATGTCAAAGGGGAAGGAGCTGATACCACAGTAATCACTCGAGGCCATTGCCCCTTCTTGTATGCCATCATCTGTTGGAAATATGAGCAATTTACCGAATGATTTTATTAACAGAAATAGTAGATAAAACATGGCTAGTATAGTAGTGATAAAATAAGCCATGTGATTTGACAAAGAGAAGGTAAACAGCATGTTCATATATGAACCGTAACTAAACATATCAAGAGCAGACAGTATATCAGGTTGCACATATGAAATAGAGTCTAACATACATAGGGAAGAAACTAGAGCCAAGAACTCTAGTAGGACTTCTAACAGAAAGGAGAAGAACACGTACGGCACAGCAGCAGCAGGAGCGCTGGACTTGGGGTTGGTGTCCTCGCCTGCCATGTCGTCGAGGAGGTCGTGGACGTTAGGGAAGAAGTCGTCGTCGGGGAAGTAGTCGTCGGCGACCGGATCGTCCGTGATGAAGCAGCCAGTAGTCGCGCTGAGCGCTTCCCAAAAACCTTATCACCCTTCTCCCGTACAGGACTCAAAGGGCGCGGTTTCGGAGGCCTACTGTCCCGACCAGCGGTGCACGCCGCAAGCCGGGATGAGGAAGAACGTAATAGCAGCGCAGTGCTCATGAACTTGTGGCGAGAGGAGGAAGAGATTCTGGCGCGTCTCTCTGAGAGGAGCGACCTCCCTTTTATAGGCGCAAGAGAAGGATGCGAGAGGTTGCGCCGGGAGCTGAAGGGAATGCGGGAGACGAAACGAACAGACAGCAGCCGAAGAGGCGCGCCGTTCGGATTCAGTGTCCACTACAGAAAAAATGTTTCAGCTTCCGAGTGACCTTTCGCATACCCGTAGTGCGTGGCAAAAATTTAGACATCGGCTCGGCTCATTCCCGCAACCCGCGGCGCATCGTGACGAGGCATGGCGTGGCGAGGCGGGCGGCGGAGGAGGAGCGCGCGTGGATGTCCCTCTTGTTCTCATGCTCATACAAGTGGGGAAAGAACCTCCCTTATAAGGAGGTCCAATTCCCACTCAACTAGCAATGTGGGACTAAACTTTAGTAGTATTCCTTTCCTTGCACAAATGGGCTAAGTGGGCCTCTAGGATTTATTAGGAATTTCTGAAATAGTTATTGGGCTGCCCCAATATAGACTAAATTCCAGCATCCCCCACCAGATCCCAAAGGCACACAGAAATTTGCCTTTGGTTCCAAAACACTGTTTTATATACCGGTACTACAGTGGAGACTGTTAAGTTGAACTTTCACCTAGAACTCTATGCTACACTAGTAAGCAACTTGAACAGTGGACTGGGCCTTGAACTGCAAGTTTTCTGCGAATCTAGCTTCACATAAAGCCTTGACCGATACGTGGCTACCGTGGGTCTTCCCCGCGGGTGGAGCTTATGCGTCATACTCCAAGACCTTTCATGAGTTTACTAGAGAGAACGCTACTCTCATAGATTGCGACGTTTAACAATCAGACTCATATAGGTGTGTTCTTCAAAAGATGTTCTGCAGGATAACATCTCTGCTTAAATAAGCCACTTAGAACACATTAAGATATACATCAACCTGCCATGCAGATTATGAGAGTATTGCATCTTCATGGAGTGGTATTGGGAATAGTAGGGATACTCTCCTCTCAGTTGACCAATAGCTTGTCTTCCACATCTAATTCACGGGATCTCCAATCACAAAGAATAGGTTACCACTGTGAACAACTCATATTGTGGGTCTCATACCCATCTCCCTTGATGCATTATCTATCACATTACGCGATAGACCCTTAGTAAAAGGATCTGCCAGATTTTTAGACGTTTGGATATAATCCAACGCAATAACTCCGGAGTTTTTCATTTTCCTGACAGACTTTAACCTTCTCTGAACGTGTCTTGATGACTTCATGTTATCCTTTGAGCTGCTCACTTTTGTGATCACAGTTTGATTGTCGCAGTTCATAAGGACACCCGATACAGGTTTCTCAACAACCGGCAAGTCATTCAAGAGCCGGCGAAGCCAATCTGCTTCAACCGTAGCTGTATCTAGTGCTGTGAGTTCTGCTTCCATTGTTGACCTCGTTAAGATGGTCTACTTGCAAGACTTCCAAGAAACAGCGCCACCTCCATGAGTGAATACATATCCGCTCGTGGCCTTTATCTCATCAGCATCTGAGATCCAGTTTGAGTCACTATACCCTTCAAGCACCTTTGGGTGCCCGGTGTAGTGAATTCCATAATTTGCAGTGCCTTTCAAATAATGCAAAACTCTCTCTAGAGCTTTCCAATGCACATCTCCTGGTTTTGAGACAAACCGACTCAGTTTGCTGACAGAAAAAGAGATGTCAGGTCTTGTAGCACTGGCTAAGTACATAAGCGAGCCAATAATCTGAGAATACTTCAATTGATCTCTAGCAATTCTTCGATTCTTTCGAAGCAGCATGCTAGCATCATATGGTGTTGGAGAGGGCTTGCAGTCACTATAGCCAAAGCGACTCAAGATCTTTTCCACATAGTGAGATTGAAGCAATGTAATCCCACCATCATCATCTCTCAACAACTTGATGTTCAGAATGACATCAGCCACTCCTAAATCCTTCATCTCAAAACAGCGAGATAGGAACTCCTTGACCTCCTTAATAACATTCAGATTTGTTCCGAAAATCAGTATGTCATCAACATACAAGCAACGCATAACTCCCTCGCCCCCACCATGGCGATAGTACACACATTTGTCAGCTTCGTTCACAACAAAGCCTGCAGCTGTTAAAGTTCTTTCGAACTTCTCATGCCACTGTTTGGGTGCTTGCTTGAGTCCATACAAAGACTTCAGCAACTTGCACACTTTCCCTTCCTGACCATCTATTACAAACCCATCTGGTTGTTCCATATAAATTTCCTCATCCAACTCTCCATTTAGGAAAGCAGTCTTAACATCCATCTGATGAACGAGAAGACCATGTGAGGCAGCTAGTGAAAGTAGAACTTGGATAGTGGTCAGTCGAGCCACAGGTGAGTAAGTATCAAAGAAGTCTTCACCTTCCTTTTGGGTATAACCCTTAGCCACGAGCCGAGCCTTGTACTTTTCGATAGTACCATCAGGCCTAAGCTTCTTCTTGAATACCCATTTGCATCCTATAGGTTTGCACCCATAAGGACGATCAGTTATCTCCCAAGTTTCATTCGCCAAGATGGAATCCATCTCGCTACGAACTGCTTCCTTCCAGTAGTCAGCATCTTCAGATGCATAGGCCTCTGAAATAGAACTGGGAGTGTCATCTATGAGATACACAAGAAAATCATCACCAAAGGACTTTGCAGTCCTCTGTCTCTTGCTCCTAGTAGGAACTTCATTGTTCTCCTCCACAGGACTTTCAAAGTGTTCCATCGAAATGCCAGGTTCGGTAATTGTAACTGGTTCCTGATTCGATGAACTAGGCATCTCCTGATTAGATGAGGTAGCCATATCCTTCATGGGAAAGATATCTTCAAAGAAAGTCACATCATTCGACTCCATGATCATACCGACATGCATGTCAGGTACCTCAGATTTTACAACCAAGAATCTATAGCCAATGCTATGAAAAGCATATCCCAGGAAAACACAATCCACAGTCTTTGGTCCAAGCTTCCGCTTCTTTGGAATTGGAACATTGACTTTCGCCAAGCAACCCCATGTTCGCAGATAAGAGAGTTTTAACCTTTTCTTCTCCCATTCCTCGAATGGAGTTATCTCTTTGTTCTTTGTGGGGACTCGATTTAGGACATGACATGCTGTCAATATCGCCTCCCCCCACCATGCCTTGGAGAGACCCGATGTGTCTAACATGGCATTAACCAAATCAGTTAGAGTACGGTTCTTTCTTTCGGCCACCCCATTTGACTGGGGTGAGTAGGGAGGCGTCCTCTCATGGATTATACCATGTTCCGCACAAAAAGCATCAAATTCATTGGAAAAATACTCTCCACCACGGTCAGACCTAAGCCTCTTGATTTTTCGATCAAGTTGGTTTTTCACTTCAGCTTTATAGATCTTGAAAAAGTTCAAAGCCTCATCCTTAGATTTCAGAAGATACACACAACAATATCTAGTGGAGTCGTCAATTAACGTCATGAAATATTTCTTTCCACCTTTTGTCAAAACACCACTCATTTCACATAGATCTGAATGTATAAGTTCTAGTGGTGCAAGATTTCTTGTCTCCGCAGTCACGTGAGACTTACGAGGTTGCTTAGCTTGCACACACACTTGACACTTAGATCCCTTGACAGTGGTGAAACTAGGGATTAAGTTCAACTTCGCTAGTCGCGACATGCAACCAAAGTTAACATGACAAAGACGTGAATGCCACATATTTGATTTACTATTGTTGCAAATATGATTAACAACTTTATTTCAAACGTCTGATAAGGATAAACGAAACAGGCCTCCTGACTCATAGCCTTTACCAACAAAGGTTCCATACTTGGATATTACAAATTTATCCGACTCAAAGACAAGCTTGTAGCCATCTCTACACAGAAGAGACCCGCTAACAAGATTTTTATTGACGGAGGGGACATAATGCACGTTCTTCAGCCGCACGATCTTCCCCGAAGTAAACTTCAGATCGACCGTGCCAACACCACGAACAGAAGCACTTGAACCGTTGCCCATCAGCACGGTTGAAATCCCTGCGGTCTGATAAGACGAAAACATGGAAATATCACCGCATACATGCACATTAGCACCCATGTCAATCAACCATTCAGGAGAATGACATACTGAAAGAATAGTGGGAAATATACCATACCCAGCATCCTTCATGTCAGTGTCTCCAATGACAACATTAGCGATCTTGCCGCCTTTCCCAGGATGACGCTTGTCATAGCGATTAGGGCAACTAGGAGCCCAATGATCAGGATCTCCACACACATGACAAGCACCTTTCTTCTTGCCATTCTTCTTCTTGAAGTTCGTGTGTTGCACAGCTTGTTCTTCCCATCAAACTTTGCTTTACCATCAAACTTGCCCTTGTTCTTGAACTTGTGGGGCTGGAAGTTCTGCTTCTGTACCACATTGGCACTAGATCCTCCCTCAATACCTCGAGCACGTGTGTCCTTTGCTCTCTCCTTTTCTTCAACATCAAGAGTACCAATGAGATCCGGAACGGAAAACTCCTGTCTCTTATGCTTCAGTAAGGTAGCAAAGTTCCTCCATGAAGGAGGAAGCTTAGTGATGATACCCCCGGCAACAAAATTTTCCGGTAGTATGCAATTGAAGTGCTCAAGTTCTCTAGCAAATGACTGTATCTCATGAGCCTGCTCAACCACGGAGCGCTCTTCAGTCATCCTGTAATCATAGAATTGCTCCATGATGTACAGCTCAGTGCCTGCATCCGAGACCCCAAACTTGGCCTCGAGTGCATCCCACATATCTTTTCCATTGTCAATTGATGCATAAGCATCAACTATGTTCTCACCAAGAACACTCAAGAGAGCAGCCTTAAACAAGGTATCCATTTTCTGAAAAGCTTGTGCCCGTTGGGCATCTTGCTCTCCTTCAGGTTTGCCAAGAGTGGCGTCATAGCAACTCATGGTTTGAAATCATAAGACTACTCTCACGCGCCACCTCTTATAGTGGATACCCTCAAACATAGGAGGTCTCATGGAAGCAGCAAAACCACTTGGGGTAAATTGCCTATAATAAGGTTTTTGGATTGTTGGAAATATGAGCAATTTACCGAATGATTTTATTAACAGAAATAGTAGATAAAACATGGCTAGTATAGCAGTGATAAAATAAGCCATGTGATTTGACAAAGAGAAGGTAAACAACATGTTCATATATGAACCGTAACTAAACATATCAAGAGCAGACAGTATAGCAGGTTGCACATATGAAATAGAGTCTAACATACATAGGGCAGAAACTAGAGCCAAGAACTGTAGTAGGACTTCTAACAGAAAGGAAAAGAACACGTACGGCACAGCAGCAGCAGGAGCGCTGGACTTGGGGTTGGTGTCCTCGCCTGCCATGTCGTCGAGGAGGTCGTGGACGTCGGGGAAGAAGTCGTCGGCGACCGGATCGTCCGTGATGAAGCAGCCAGTATTCGCGCTAAGCGCTCCCCAAAAAGCTTATCACCCTTCTCCCGTACAAGACTCAAAGGGTGCGGTTCCGGAGGCTTACTGTCCCGACCAGCGGTGCACGCCGCAAGCCGGGATGAGGAAGAACGTAACAGCAACACAGTGCTCAGGAACTTGTGGCAAATTTAGACATTGGCGCGGCTCATTCCCGCAACCCGCGTCGCGACGAGGCGGGCGGCGGAGGAGGAGCGCACGTGGATGTCTCTCTTGTTCTCATGCTCATACAAGTGGGGAAAGAACCTCCCTTATAAGGAGGTCCAATTCCCACTCAACTAGCAATGTGGGACTAAACGTTAGTAGTATCCCTTGCCTTGCATAAATGGGCTAAGTGAGCCTCTAGGATTTATTAGGAATTTCTGAAATAGTTATTGGGCTGCCCCAATATAGACTAAATTCCAGCATCATCATCATCGACCAACCATCCAGGGACGGAGCAAAGGGTGGGCGGGCCAGGGCCATGGCTCCGTCCATGCTAATTGTTTTTCTAAAAAAAACTACGACATCCACCAACAACGGTGGACGTGCTTGGTTGCCACATACGTATAAAGAAGAAGATTTTTCCTTCTTTTTAAACGTCGATATTGGCCGAGAGACAATCAGAAAGATTTTCCACCCGAAAGGAAAATGACATTGTCTTCCCACAGACATTAATTCACATATCCCCCAGTTTCAACTATACATATCACACATGAAAGTACACCAATAAAAACTATCTCGACGGCCTGTGCAATAGTACCGCTTGTCGTTGAGACTTGATGAGATGAGAAGTCACCGCGTCCGACCGATCGGTCGGTCGACGACGCGATAGCACGTCAAATCCTTGAGCGAGCGATCAGTCGTAGCACCTCTTTTTTCTCAGGGTCTGACTAGTCGTACTTGGACGTACGTACAGTACGTAGCAAAACGGTCGGTTTCTCTCACTGTTGCAGCTCCTCTCACACTCACTGTTCCCCTGTGTTATAGGGCACGCATGGTTGGCACCGCTCGCTGGCTTGATTGATGGATGGATCGGTTGCCTCGCGTCTCGCTTTCGAGCCTTCTCGTCCGCGCACAAAAATGATTAGCCAGGGCTCGGCTGTGCTTCAATTAATTAGTGCGTAATGTCGGGCTGTTAAGCACTTAAATGCAGCTAAACCAAGTGTTGCACTTGCTTAAAACACTGGCACTGCTAGTTGGTAGTAGTAAATTTTTGTTCCCTCCTTTTCGGGTACTCCATGTAGTAAGAATATTTGCCTGACGCGGTCAACGCACATGGTCACTGGTCACTGGTCAGGAAGGCCAAAGGCCAAACAATTTTAACAAATGAGTTTGACTAGCAATATTGTGCCAGCTGCCCAGCAGCCCCAGCTGATATATATGCCTGTGTAGATGGACACGTTGGCCATGTCCGAACGCATGCGATGCATGGGACCAGATTACACACCACACTTTAAACTTTGACAGCCTTCATCGAGTGGTGTGAGTGAACGACCCTGTCGTGCATGTTTTGTAGCCGTAGACAGCGGCATGGTCTGCATCTGCATGCATACGGGCACTGTTTGTCACGTTGCTTTCCATCTGCTTATGCATGCAGACTGTCCAGCACCAGCGCCAGCAGGTAAGGTATAGCCGGTACGCACCCCGAGATCTGCGATCTTCGTACGCTACCCGACTACGACGACGGCGACTAGGACCCCTCCTCACGACAAACCACAGGACAAATGATAGAATAGTATTGTATGTAAGTACGTGCCTGCATGGCCTAGAAAATACATGCGGGAAATGCTAGTCGCTGGAATCTGCCTGTAGAGTGACATTCAGAGATCAGAGCCCGAAACATCCGAGTATTTTTAGTGGTCGATTTGCCACGGGCCAAGCTTGTGTTCGAAGAACGGACGGGCAGACCCAAAGTTTCCGTTTCAAACAAGGCGCAGGTTGCAGGTACCTGTACCTATCGGCTCTAAACGTCAAACCCTAATTATTGGGGAACAACCAGACCAATTAACACAAGAAAGCGAACTGCAGTATCTTGTTATTTTTTCTAGACGATGGAAGAACATTTCCCAACCCCTGTACTGTACCCTTGTAAATTATTGTTTCCAGTTTTAAATAGCCGGCAGCCTCCCTGTTGACATTGCTTTGATAATTTCGTAATAAATGACTCCTCCTGGTAGCTACAAGGCATCCATCTATCAACAATAGTTCCTCTTTTGACATCAGACATCAGGCTTGACGGATTTTACATTATAACGGAATTAAGACCCGTAATTAAATTTTTCGCTTTAGTATCAAGTGATGGTTTGATGGTTTTTCCTCCCTCACGAACAGTACAATGAAAAATAGTAAAAATGTATGAAACTGAATTTTCTTTTTAGAAAAAACATTGTGATTGTTTTTTGCATACCCGCAATTTTTTATGAAGGAAAAAAAATCCTAATTCTCTAGGCAAAAACAAAAAACAAAATCATTGCTCTAAAATGCTTTCAAAATTAGTCTTTTGGGAGCATCGATATATTTTCATCAGAGCATTTACGAATGTTTTTTATTCACCAAATTTTGTATGCATGTACATAATTCGTCAATGTTTACTGCCAAACTATTACAATTTTAGAATGTTTTTAGTCTTTTTTAATTACATTGTTCATGAGGGAACATTTGAGCTCGGGAGCAGAAACTCCATGTCCCTTTAGTATATATATGCAACCATCTTGTATTCTCTAGAGCGGGTTTGCCTATCATTTGTGATCATATGATTGAAAATTATATGTGAAAAAGATGTGTATTTGTATCCTTTGCATCGCATGATTGCACCATAAAAATCCAAATGGTTTGTTTTGTTGTAGGATTCCACAAGCCCATATCACTTTTCATGATGGCAATATTGTGGCCAAATTACCCTTGCTATATCCATGGGACCACAAGATATGTGCCAACTGGTACAAGGAGGAAGGGAGGGGGTAATTAATGGAAATAGCACTTCAAAAACATGAAGTAGCAAGTTTTGGATGAATTAAGCGGTCTTCTGTATCTGTATTGAAGTACAAGTATACCTCACATTTTATCGATACATATGGACTTTTGAGTTCAAGAACCGGCAGGCACAAAAAAGAGTTACAACTCACTTGTCTTTCATATCTGAGGATGATGAGCAAGGTACACGTAAAAGGGAGCGTCGAAGTACAATGTATGTCATCATTTATCCAATATTTGTAGCTTTTGAGTAAAATAGTTGATGCATTGATGAAAGAGTAGCATACACACAAATAATCATGCGTGAAAAGTCAAGGATGGAAGCTTAACTGAATGCACGTTGGTTATTTCATACTCCCTCCATCCTAAATTAGCAGTGCTAGATACATCCGTATCTAGACAAATCTAAGAAAACTAACTTGGTGACTACATCAGAAACCCCGTTAACTAAATTCGTAAAACCCAACAACTGCATCAAACCATTTGCCAACTTCATTAGATAATTTAGTAATTGCTTTGTTAAATGCAGTAACTACATTAAAACAATCTATGAACTGCCACTACAAAAAAAAAGACACATCCGTGACATTTTGGGCCGAACGAATTTTTTTCCTGTCATACATATGACACTCCTATGACGATAATTGTGACAAAATCCGGTATCATCATAGATGTGGTGGGCTCCTACTTCTGTGACAAAAAATCATGACAGAAAATGGGCTTTTCGTCCTGGGCGGGCCGGAAACGCAGCTGCATGACATTCTTGGGGCCGACCATGACGGAAAAAACCGTGGTAGAAGCGAGGGCGAGGAAAATTTCAGGGAGTTCCCGGTTACGGTGGGTGGTCGGGGGCCGAGCGATGCGCGTTTCTCTCGTACACGTACGCGCGTGTGTGTGAGGCGTTGGCTCTAACTGAACCCGAGCGAGGCGTTGGGCTCTAACTGAACCCGAGCAATTGCACTGCAGGCTACGCGTTACTGAACCCGAGCGATCGATCGATGACTGTTAACTGAACCCGATCGAGCGATTCCTTCGCTATTGCTGCTAACTGAAGCCGATCGATTGGATGAACAGTGAGCG
>NC_041385.1:748335132-748363408 GCF_002162155.2 Triticum dicoccoides | reverse complement strand
GAACAGTGAGCGGTGGGGGTGGATGCAGGACCCCGTGGCGTTGCCTCTGGATGAATAGAACCCCGTGGTATGGAGGGCTGGATGAACAGTAGACGGTGGAGGGGTGCCCGTGGAGGGGTGGTTGAACAGTAGCCGGTGGAGTAACGCGCGGTGAAGGCTGGATGAACAGGAGCCCGTGGAGGCTGGAGAAGGTCGACTGTAGCCCGTGGAGACTGGAGGAGGTCGACGGTAGCCCGTGGAGGCTGGAGGAGGTCGACGGTGGAGATGAACAGTATCCCATGGAGTCCCGTTTTGCGGTACGCCACACCCCTCCCGATGAACAGGACCCCCGTTTCAACAGTAGCGCTCCAACACAAGTCTGTTTCGTCCATTTTGCGGTATGCCACACCCCTCCCAATCAATAGGACCCCCGTTTCGACCGTAGGAGGTCTGTTTACTCCGTTTTGCGGTACGCCACACCCCTCCTGATCAACAGGACCCCCGTTTCGACCGTAGGAGGTCCGTTTCCTCCGTTTTGCGGTACGCCAGACCCCTCCCAATGAACAGGATCCCGTTTTGAACGTGTCCGGTCGAACACAAGGCCGTTTCCTCCGTTCTACGGTACGCCATGCCTCGTTTCCATCGCCTGTTCCATCCAAGCCCTCTCAATGAACACGACGACGCATTCTGTTCCGACCCAGCCGGTTGGCTCCCCATGAACACGACGACGACGTTGTTTCTCCATCCCGACCCAGCCATGTACACAAGCCCTAGCCGTACATATGCGCGAGTAGGCGTTCGAGACCCCGCCCGTATGTACACATACATGGCCGTATTTTATTTCTTGCACCTTGGCCACTGTACGTACGTGTACATGCTACGTGCGCGCGTCTACTACGACACGTGCGCGCCTCTACATCGACCAGTATATATGTATGTACACGTTCGCGACCAGAATGACAACACTACGTACGCTTCGACCAGGTGGGTCCCGACTGTCAGGCACTTCCTTGCGTGCGAAAATGTAGCTGGTGGGTCCCAGCAGTCAGGGGGACGAATCATTTTTTTCCCGGACGCACTTCCTTGCGTGCGAAGATGTAGCTGGTGGGTCCCAACAGTTAGGGGGGCGAATCGGTTTTTTTGCACAGATGCACTTCCTTGCATGCGAAGATGTAGCTGGTGGGTCCTAACAGTCAGGGGGCGAATCGTTTTTTTTGCCCAGACGCACTTCCTTGCGTGCGAAGATGTAGCTGGTGGGTCCCAGCAGTCAGGGGGGCGAATCGTTTTTTTGTCCGGACGCACTTCCTTGCGTGCGAAGATGTAGCTGCTTTGGGCGGCTAGAGCAAGAAGACCAGAGGTTGAAGAAGCACTACGACCGTTGGATGAACATCGTACGGTCAGTCGAGCTAGAATCGTGCATATTGACTAAGTTGACAAAGCCCTTCGTCCCCGTCAACTTAGTAGGCCCACTATACTGGGTCCCAGCTAGCAGGGGGAGTATTCATTTTTTTGTACGTAATAAGGAGGCACTTCCTTGCGTGCAAAGATATAGCTGGTGGGTCCGAGTTGTCAGTGGCGGTATGTTTTTTTAGCGAAATACAAAGGTCCTTTCGGTGGGTCCCAGATGTCAGGTGAAGGAATCATTATTTTGCGCGTAATAAGGAGGCATTTCCTTGCATGCGGCTGTGGACCCAGCTGTCAGCCTCTCCACGTACAGTCCACTTCAGATGCATGCCGGTTGTTGACCACGTTGACCACGCCACGCCGAGAGCACCAGGGCGGTGGACGATGGCAATGCCTAGGAAGGGAACGACACGGAGGCACGGAAGACTCAACAGTTGTTTCCCACGCGGAGGGGAGTACGACTGTACGAGTGTCGGTGTCAAAACCGGCGGATCTCGGGTAGGGGGTCCTAAACTGTGCGTCTAGGCGGATGGTAACAGTAGACAAGGGACATGATGTTTTACCCAGGTTCGGGCCCTCTTGATGGAGGTAAAACCCTACGTCCTGCTTGATTAATATTGATGATGTGTGTTACAAGAGTAGATCTATCACGAGATCAAGGAGGCTAAACCCTAGAAGCTAGCCTATGGTATGATTGTTGTTCGTCCTATGGACTAGAGCCATCCGGTTTATAAAGACACCGGAGAGGGCTAGGGTTACACAGAGTCGGTTACAATGGTAGCAGATCTACATATCCGTATCGCCAAGCTTGCCTTCCACGCCAAGGAAAGTCCCATCCGGACACGGGACGAAGTCTTCAATCTTGTATCTTCATAGTCTTGGAGTCCGGCCGATGATGATAGTTCGGCTATCCGGACACCCCCTAGTCCGGGACTCCCTCAGTAGCCCCTGAACCAGGCTTCAATGACGATGAGTCCGGCGCGCATGTTGTCTTCGGCATTGCAAGGCGGGTTCTCCTTCAAACTTCATGTTCCTGTCGAATAATGTCCGACTTCCTTATAAATGTTGCGCTCCTTGGCTTCTACGCCCAATAATGGCCTTCTTCCATGTGTCGTATGAATGCGAAAAGCTAGGGTATTTTTACATTTTTTCCCCTAGCCGTGCGAATGAGCCGCCTATAAGAGAGGCGAGGATCTAGATCCAACTCACACCATCCTCCTTCCGCAAGTACTCATCGAAGCGCCTCTGACAAAAATCCATTCTATCATGGATAGTCGACGCGGCTCCTCCTCTCGCGCTCCCAGCCCTAAGCCAGGAGATTGGGGGAGATGCTCAGTTCCACACAGCGAGCTAGTGGCGCTCCAAACCGAGGGATATCTTCCCCCAGCCTTCATGGTTCCGGTTCGAGCCGGACTGGCCACCTTCCAGGGTGGAAAGCAGGCGGAGAGCGTACCCAACCCCTCCAAAGGAGAGCGGGTATGCTTTGTCCCTTATTTAATAAGGGGACTCGGATTTCCCATACATCCGTTTCTCCGGGGGCTCCTGGAGTTCTACGGACTCCAGCTTCACCACCTTACACTTGCCTCCATTTTGCACATCGCGGGCTTTGTAGCTCTTTGCGAGCTGTTCTTGGGCATCGAGCCCCATTTTGCGCTAAGGAAGAGATTGTTTTGCCTCGTACCCCGTTCTCACGAGGGGTTGATATATCAAGTGGGCGGAGCCAAAATATGGCGCATCGCCGGGACCGGATATCCATCCGGCACCCCGAAGAAGGCGTCCGAAGATTGGCCTTCGGAATGGTTCTATATGGAGGACGCCCCTCTGCCGGATCCAGTTCGGATCGGCCTCCCGAAGTTTAGCAATGCTCCCTTGAAGAAACGCCTGAGTTGGCGCCTGTGGAGCCCTCAACGGGAGGATGATGGGAGCGTCCATTATCTGATGGGCCGGATTAGGTTACTGGCCCACTCCAGATTGACCATGATTGGAATCATGGCCACGTGCATTATGCGAGGGGTGCAGCCGCTCCAATATAGGGGCCACCCCATGTGGGATTTCAACGGGGAGAACGACGCCACCTGTCATGGCCGCAAGGGGCCAGGATCGGCCACGGATCTGGTGAAGATCCTGTCCGGCTTGTACAAGGGGGAGAAGGAGGACTTTCTCCAGACGAGCCCATTGAATGGGTTCTCCATGAATAACCCTCGGAGCTGGGTAAGCGAACGTTTATTCATCCGACCCGTGCTTTCGAAGTTAAATGCCTTACTTTATGATTTTAACGCAGGAACTGCGTCGGGATGTGGAGGGCATATATAGTCTGGCTCCACAACCCGAGGATCCGGGAAGATCCCTTGATCCGGCCTCCGAAGAGGATCCGAACATAAAGGTGGAGCTAATAGACGGGGTGTTCCACCAACTCAGCATGGAAAATGCTTTAGTCGCCATTACGGCTGACTACCCCGGATTATGTCCGGCTTCTCAGGTAATTATGACAGGAGTTCTGACACCATTACTTCGTCCTTGCGTATTTCAGATCACCGTATACCAACGGTGTCTTGCAGGAGGTGCCTTCAAGGCGAGAAGCCGAACCCGCGGCGGCTGACCAGCAAGGGTCAGTTTGGCCCAGCAGGCGGAAAAGGAGTGCGACGCGAATCGAAACGTTGCCGCAACGGTACCGCGCATCGCTGTTTTTAAGGGAAGGATCCCTAGGAGGTATATTAATGCTCATAACTTTTCCAGGAGAAAGAGCGCTCGCCGGACAGTGTCCAGAGAGGTTCCAATCAAGCCTCCGCCAGCCATGCTCCAACGCGTGGTCCGGAAGGGGAGGCGAACACAGGGCATGAGCCGGATGCTCCTCCAATGGAGGATGCCGACAGGCTGTCCGCCACCCGTTCTGAGGTGGAGAGCGCCATGAATCACAGGCGTCGCCGGACAGTTCTTCGTGACGCGTGCTTCTCCCCGGAGGCATTGAATGCCTTTGATGCGGGAGACACGCACCTCCATGCCGCTCAAGATGGTTTAACCAGAGCCACGGAGCAGTATGTGAAGGACATACGGGTAAGTAATTTTAATAGTTATATATGCCAGTAGCCCCCGAGACTTAAAATAGTTAAAATAACTGATTTAAGGATCATTTATTATGCAGGATCTTACGAAGAAGAATACCCACCTGTCCCAGGAACTTCAAGAGTGGAAGGCCCAACTTGAGGCCGCACTGGCCGCCACAGGGGGAGCCACAGAGACCCCCGCTGGTAATACGTACTTCGAAAAGATAAGTAGTTAACAAAGTGTGGCGTGTGCGTAAATCTGACAATAATATTGCAGAGGGCGCCGAACTAGATCCGGACAAGCAACAGCTACTGCGCCAATTGAAGGCCGCCGAGAGGGTGCTTATGAAGGTGCAGCAGGAGAGGAACAAACTCCAAGATGCCCACACCCAGCTTGTAGAAGAGCTAAAAGGTGTTCGGGCCCAACTGTCTAGCTCCTTGAAGGAGAATCAGCGGCTTCGTCGCGGCATCTATAGTAGGTGCTTGAGCAAACTCTTTTGAAAAGAAGAGTTCGGCGAGCAAGTCGGTTGACAGAAATATGTCTGTAGGTGTGCTCACAGGTCGCCCTATGGAGGAAATGCCCGGTTCAACGGGTGACCAACTTCCCGAGCTGGTGCAACTGCTTGAACGTGTTCGGCAGGCGATGAGTGGCGTCGTTCAGGCCTTATGGCCTTCTGTCTCCCTACCTGAGGGTCTTGGAGGCTTGCTGAGAAGCTTCAGGGAGTACAGCGACGTCTCCGTCTGTGGAAGATATCGGCCTGCCGTCAAGGTGCCAGGGAGGCCTGGGCCATGGTGAAGACGCGGTACCCGAAGGCTGACCCAAACCACATGGCCGAGGTCGGACCTGCGGGGCCTGATGGGAAGGAGATCCCTGTGAGCTTGATGTACAGCCAAGTAGAGCTAGCCGCGAAATATTCCCAACAGGACTGTAAATTAGACAGCCTGTTAGATGGGATTGAAGAGGAGTACAATCAGTCAGTTTGACGATGTAATTTTAAAATGACATGTAAAATGCCTTCTAGACGGATTGTAGATCGTTTGCCTTTGCGGACCTTTTCGCTTCAACCTCGGGACCCAACAGTCCGGAGTGTGTCCGAATACCCTGACGGTTATAAAAGAACCGGGGCATGCATGGAGACAAGGCGTAGGGGTCATAATTTCTTTATCAGACAAGTGCCCAACTAGCTATGTTATATTATATGGTTAGTAAGAAACATCTTCCAGGGAGAATAGTTCCGTTAAGGGTTCCTTTCCCTGGGAGGCATGCCCTAAAGTGCATGTCCGGACTGCAAAAATAGCAGAAAAAGCATCTGGGGGCAGATAAATAAGTAAGTAATAAATCATCTTTCAGGTCACCGACCGAATATTCCCTTAAGAACGCTAGCCTTCGGCTTCACCCAGTCTGAGGTACACATCCGGCTGACCCGGCAGTAACAATCGCAGAGGTGCTCCCTTTACCTCCTAGCCGAACAATCGAGAACGTAGGGGTAAGCACAGGAGCCAGGCAACCCGGCTTGGCCAAAACTTAAGTCATATCGATGCATATAATGGTGATCAAAAGGTACATGCGGAAGTGTGACACATGTGGTGGGCATGAAGCCCATATAAATAAGCTTCTGTTAAAGAAGCCCCCAGGTATAATGAGTGCTAGGAGCACATCAACTGTGTGCGAACAATGCGCAAATCAGCCTATCAAAGGTGTTGAAAAAAAAGTGGGAAGAAGGAGGGGGACAAGAGACAGTGAAAATGTAAAAAGGTGGATGGAGGAGTGAGAGAACTCTGAGTCCGGCGTTAGGCGTAGAATCTTCGGAGACGGGCTGCGTTCCATGGGTTCGGCTCGAGTCGGTTGTCAGATGCGTTACATAGACGGTATGGTCCGCCGGTCAGGACTTGGTCGATGATGAAGGGACCTTCCCACTTGGGCTTAAGTTTGTCCTTTTTCTTGTCCGGCAGGCGTAGAACAAGTTCGCCAACATTGTAGGTTTTGGCCCGTACTTCTCTGCTTTGATATCTTCGAGCCTGCTGCTGATAGAATGCGGAATGAGCTTTTGCCACGTCCCGCTCCTCCTCTAAGGCGTCCAAACTGTCCTGCCGATCCGACTCGGCTTCTCTTCCTTCGTACATGCGCACGCGAGGTGAGTCATGAATTATATCGCAGGGCAGAACTGCCTCTGCGCCGTACACCATAAAAAATGGTGTGAATCCGGTAGTGCGGTTTGGCGTGGTCCGCAGCCCCCAGAGTACGGAGTCGAGCTCCTCTACCTAGTGCGTGTTAGATTCCTTGAGGGACCGCACTAGTCTGGGTTTAATGCCGCTCATGATTAGACCATTTGCTCGCTCGACTTGACCGTTAGTTTGGGGGTGATAGACTGAACCGTAGTCGAGCTTGATGCCCATGTTTTTGCACCAGAGTTTAACCTCGTCGGCCGTGAAATTCGTGCCGTTATCAGTGATGATGCTGTGGGGGACGCCAAAACGGTGTACTACCCCGGATATGAAGTCTATCACCGGTCCGGATTCTGCCGTTTTAACCGGCTTGGCCTCTATCCATTTGGTTAATTTGTCCACCATGACCAATAAGTATTTGTGCTTGTGGGTTACCCCTTTAAGGGGTCCAACCATGTCAAGCCCCCAGACCGCAAACGGCCAGGTGATGGGTATAGTTTTGAGGGCGGTGGGTGGCATGTGGCTCTGATTAGCAAAGAGCTGGCAACCGACGCATCGTTGGACTAAGCCCTGAGCATCTGCCCGGGCTGTTGGCCAATAAAATCCTATACGGTAGGCCTTGCCTACAAGGGCCCGGGCTGCAGCGTGGTGCCCGCCGAGTCCGCCGTGAATTTCAGCCAGGAGATTTCGCCCTTCCTCTTCGGAGATACACCTTTGAAGGACTCCGGTTGTGCTTTTCTTATAAAGTTCTCCCTCATGGACCTTGTAGGCTTTAGATCGCCGAACTATGCAGCGGGCCTCATTTTGGTCTTCGGGAAGTTCCTGCCTGATTAAGTAGGCTAGGAATGGTTTCGTCCACGGGGCAATTACTGCCATTATTTCGTGGGCTGAAGGTGTTATTTCATTGGCTGAGCCACCGATTGTGTCAGAATGGTCTGAGTTAGGTGATGCAGCTGGTTCCGGATTGTTATTTCCGGACTCCTCTTCCCATGATACGGATGGCTTAAAGAGCTGTTCCAGAAAGATGTTTGGAGGGACGGCGTCGCATTTTGCGCCGATGCGTGCCAACACGTCTGCTGCCTGGTTGTTATCCCGGGCTACATGGTGGAATTCGAGTCCTTCGAACCGAGCTGACATTTTTAGGATGACGTTGCGGTAGGCTGCCATTTTTGGATCTTTGGCGTCAAAGTCTCCATTTACTTGGGATATTGTGAGGTTTGAATCCACGCGCACCTCTAGGCGTTGAATGCCCATGGAGATTGCCATCCGGAGCCATGTAGAAGGGCCTCGTATTCGGCTGCGTTGTTGGAGTCCATGTACATTATTTGAAGTACGTATTGGACTGTGTCTCCGGTTGGGGACGTCAAGACGATGCCAGCCCCCAAGCCAGCCAGCATTTTGGATCCGTCGAAATGCATGATCCAATTGGAGTATGCGCCGTACTATTTAGGGAGTTCGGCTTCGGTCCATTCGGCGACGAAGTCAACCAGAACTTGCGACTTTATAGCTCGCCGTGGTTTGTAGGTTATGTCAAATGGTAAGAGCTCAATGGCCCATTTTGCAATCCTACCCGTTGCGTCGCGATTGTTTATAATATCGTTGAGAGGTACTTCGGAGCCACCGTTATGGAACACTCTTGAAAGTAGTGTCGCAGCTTCCGGGATGCCATGAACACCGCATACGCTATCTTTTGATAATGTGGGTACCGGGACTTGCATGGAGTTAAGACAGTGGATACGTAGTACACTGGTTTTTGAAGAGGGAATCTGTGCCCTTCTGTTTCTCGTTCGACGACGAGTACCGCGCTGACAACCAGATGTGTTGCTGCGATATATAATAACATAGGTTCGCCCAGGTTGGGCGCGGACAAGACCGGATTTGTTGCCAGTATGGCCTTGATTTCTTCGAGTCCGGCCGTGGCAGCATCCGTCCATTCGAAGTGTTTGGTGCGCCGGAGGAGGCGATAGAGGGGCAGAGCCTTTTCTCCCAAACAGGAGATAAAGCGGCTTAGAGCCTCTACGCATCCAGTTAGTTTTTGAATTTGCTTGAGGTCTTTTGGGATATCCAATTGTGACAGAGCTCGGATCTTGGCTGGGTTTGCTTCAATTCCTCTACCGGATACAATGAAGCCCAAAAGCTTTCCGGCTGGTACTCCGAAGACACATTTTTCCGGGTTGAGCTTAATGTCATACGCTCAAAGGTTGTCGAATGTCACCCTCAAGTCATCTACTAGAGTTTCGACGTGTTTGGTCTTGACGACCACATCGTCTATGTATGCCTCTACTGTTTTGCCTATCTGGGTAGCCAGACATGTCTGAATCATGCGCTGATATGTTGCGCCGGCGTTTTTGAGTCCGAAGGGCATTGTGTTGAAGCAGAATGACCCATATGGAGTAATGAAGGCCGTTGCGGCCTGGTCTTTTTCCGCCGTCTTGATTTGATGGTATCCGGAGTATGCGTCGAGGAAGCACAATGAATCGTGCCCTGCAGTAGCATCGATGATTTGGTCGATGCGAGGGAGAGGGAAAGGGTCCTTTGGACAGGCCTTGTTAAGGTCTTTGAAATCGACGCAAAGGCGCCAGGATTTGTCCTTTTTTGGTACCATTACTAGGTTGGCTAGCCAGTCCGGATGTTTTATATCTCTGATGAATCCGGCTTCTAAGACTTTGGCTAGCTTCTCTCCCATTGCTTGTCTTTTGGGTTCAGAAAATCGCCAAAGAGCTTGTTTGACTGGCTTGAATCCTTTTAGGATATTTAGGCTGTGCTCTGCCAGCCTGCGTGGGATTCCTGGCATGTCTGAAGGGTGCCAGGCAAAAATGTCCCAATTTTTCTGAAGGAATTCTCGTAGTGCGGCTTCTACATCAGGATTTAATTGTGCCCCAATGGAGGCCGTCTTTGTGGGGTCCGTTGGATGGACCTGGAATTTGACTATTTCGTCTGCTGGTTTAAAAGAGGTGGACTTGGACCTCTTATCGAGTATCACATCGTCCCTATCCACCGTGGAGCGCAGCGCAATTAGTTCCTCTGCCGCTACGGCTTCGGATAATGCCTCTAGGGCCAGTGCGGCTGTCTTATTTTCAGCGCGGAGTGCTGTATCTGGATCACTGGCGAGAGGGATTATTCCATTGGGTCCGGGCATTTTGAGCTTCATGTACCCGTAATGGGGTATAGCTTGGAAGATTGTGAATGCCTCTCGCCCTAACAAGGCGTGATATCCGCTGCCGAATGGGGCCACTTGGAACGTGACCTCTTCGGACCTGTAATTGTCCGGCGAGCGGAACACTACATCTAGTGTGATTTTTCCTGTGCAGCGTACTTCTCGACTAGGGATTATTCCCCTGAAGGTTGTGCTGCTTCGCTCAATGCGGCTCCAGTCAATTTCCATTTTTTGAAGGGTTTCTTCGTAGATGAGGTTTAATCCGCTGCTGCCATCCATGAGTACCTTGGTAAGACGAAAGCCGTCCACTATCGGACTGAGGACCAATGCGGCTGGTGCTCTAGCTGTTCGGAATTTAGGTTCGTCGCTGGCATTGAAGGTGATAGCCGTGTCATTCCATGGATTTGTTGTTGCTACTTGGTAGACTTCAGCGAGGCTGCGGATTGTTTGTTTCCGCATGTTATTTGATGCGAAAGTCTCGAAGACTGTTAATACCGTACTGGTACTGCTGGGCTGGTTGCCTGGGGCTAAAAAGCCTTCGCCACTTTTGGCCACCTGCCGTAGTATCCAACATGCTCGAAGGCTATGTGTTGGAGTGGGGCCCTCCGTACTGTGGATTTTGCAGGGTCCGTTGAGCCATCCCTCCAGTACGGTTCCGTACCCTTTAGGGGGTTTTTGCTTCTTGGTTTTTAACCCGGGCGCTTGAGTATGATGCACCCTTTTATTTCGGACTGGGGCTGTATTCAGGGCCGGATTGTCCCAAAACCTAGTTTTGGTTTTCCATGCACTCTCCATCGCGCAGTATCTTTGTACAATGGTCGCTAGGTCGGCGAAGCGTGTAACTTCGCGACGACTGATGTCGTTTATGATTCCCTTGTTCGTGCAATTGTTGCAGAAAATTGAAATCGCGCTTTCTTCACGACAGTCCATTATCCTATTCATAACCAGGAGGAATCTGGCCCAATAATGATGTACTGTTTCATCGGGCTCTTGCCGTATTTGAGATAAATCGCTTATGTTTGGGTGGGCGGGTGGAATTAAGTTCGGAACCCCGCCCGATCTGAGGCTCAAAGGCCAAGAAGCTTCTGGATTTGGAAGCTTGGTTTGTTGGATGCTTTCCAACAAATCTGGTCCGGTGCCTGACTTTAGGTTCAGTATTTGATTGGCGTCCGTCCCACCGCGGGAATCCGGCATGGAGGGATCGGGAATCCAGACATAGTTGGTTTTTAACATAGAAGAAGAGTCGCCGCATTGTTCCTCAACTACGTGGTGGGTAACCTGGGGAGAGTTAATTTCTCTCAGATTGGTTTTAAGCCCAATTTGATCATAGTCAGTAGCGACTCCCAGGGCGGCGATGCGATCTAAGAGCCCGTTTACGGAGGAGAGCTCAATCGGATCTAGCTGCTCGACGAATTCCGAGCTGACGTGAAGATCGCTTTTAATGACCTGAGAGGTCATTGTCGGAGCGGTGGCCGAACAGGCGGTCATAAGAAAACCGCCTAGCCGGATAGTCTGGCCGGCGGCCAAAGCTCCCTTGACGACGGCGCCGTCTTTAAAGACGGGAAAAGGCATCCTTCCTGATGGCGATGGCACAGAGGAACTCTCAATGAAAGCACCAATGTCGGTGTCAAAACCGGCGGATCTCGGGTAGGGGGTCCTGAACTGTGCGTCTAGGCGGATGGTAACAGGAGACAAGGGACACGATGTTTTACCCAGGTTCGTGCCCTCTTGATGGAGGTAAAACCCTACGTCCTGCTTGATTAATATTGATGATGTGTGTTACAAGAGTAGATCTACCACGAGATCAAGGAGGCTAAACCCTAGAAGCTAGCCTATGGTATGATTATTGTTCGTCCTATGGACTAGAGCCATCCGGTTTATATAGACACCGGAGAGGGCTAGGGTTACACAGAGTCGGTTACAATGGTAGGAGATCTACATATCCGTATCGCCAAGCTTGCCTTCCACGCCAAGGAAAGTCCCATCCGGACACGGGACGAAGTCTTCAATCTTGTATCTTCATAGTCTTGGAGTCCGGCCGATGATGATACTTTGGCTATCCGGACACCCCCTAGTCCGGGACTCCCTCAACGAGGGTTTACTGGTTCGTCTGCTGTCGTCGGAGAATAACAGCAGGTGTGGGACTGTGGGTGAGTAGAGGGATGGCTAGGCCAGCTATGGGAGTACGGTGGGGCGGTGAGGCCTGCGCGGCAGCAGAGCCGACCGCGGGGAGGAGGGAGCAGGCAGTCCCGCCGGCGTTTGTTTGAGCGGATGGAGCAGGAAGAGCAGAGATTGAAGAAGCACGAAGGCCGTTGGATGGACATCCAACAGTATACATGCCATATGTGGAAAACAGCATACAGGCCATCTGCCATTATTTCAAATAATTTACAGCCCATTTGCTAATTCTTACGGGTTTTTTTGGAGCCCAAATTCTTTTTGTTAGCATTACAGCCCATATTGTGGCCATGGTTAAAAATTTATAAGAAATTTTGCATATGTCGGTGCGGTCTGAACTGTTTTTAATCTCGAAATTTTGAGTCACATTCAGACTGATTTTAAAAATAAATGTATATCAATATAAAATCCAATAAATTGTGCATGCATAAAAATCAATGCAATTTAAAATCTCGAAATGAAAAAAAAGATATTTGAAACTAATTGCCGGTTTGATGTGTTTTAAAAATGTATAGCCCATTTCTCATTAATGATGGGTCATTTTCTCAGCCAGCGAATGAAGCTCTCCTTGTCTTGAAAGCTTTGCAGCCCAACAGGCCTGATAAAGTGAATTACTTGACAAATCACAAAAAAAAACTGGACTGGTCTGTGGTAAACATAAAAGAAAAGGCTGTCTAGACAGGCCAGAGTGTCCCGCACAGCCCAGTTGACACCCTGCTTCCGTCTCAAAAACAAAATTAGATAAATGCCACTCCAATTATGGCGATTCATAAAAATGCCACTGCAATTTCCAAACTTTGAAAAATGCAACTACAATTTGTGCAAACTTTGAAAAACGCCACTGCAGTTTGCAAACTTTGAAAAACGCTTCTCCAGACTTCGAAAAATGCAACTAGAAATGGCATTTTTCAAAGTTTGGAAATTGTAGTGGAATTTCTCGGATACACCAGATTTGGAGTGGCATTTATGAAATTAACCCAAAACAAAAATAACTGGGCGAGCTGCTGGGTCCTCGGTGTCAGCCGCTCGTTGTGCAATTCTCTCGTTTATTGACTACGTTGACAACGACATGGAACCCAGATGTCAGAAATCCACTAGGAGGAGCCATTTTTTTATTGGCTTGAAATAAGGAGGCACTTGCTTGCGTACTGCCATGACCTTGGCGGGTCCCTGCTGTCATCCTCTCCACGTACAATCATCTCCTGATTGTGTACGCGTCAACTTGGTAGGCCCACAAGTCAGCCTCTAAACCCGTGGAGGACAAATACAACCTGTTGGGGATATAACTACTGAGTGTAAACCGCCCAGGAGGGGCCGGTTCACCCTCAGCTATATTGAAGCCCACGAAGACTCAGAAGATGGCGCTTTACTGTTGAAGCTTAGAGGCCCGGAGCCCAAAGGCGGAATAGGGCCCATAGTGGTAAACCGACATAGTCATGTAACTTGTATTGTAAGATAAGGAAAGGAGAGACCGAGCCGGACGCTGTTACGAGCCCGCCTCGGGAGTCTTTAAATCGGCCGGGCGTCAACCCGTGTATATAAGGGGACGACCCGGCGGCGGTTCAGGGACAAGAAGCAACAACTCGAGAGCCAGGCATAGCGCGTTTAGCTCCCTGGTAATCGAGCCCCCAATAATCCCATCACAACTAGACGTAGGCCTTTACCTTCATCGAAGGGCCGAACTAGTATAAAATCCCTCGTGTCCTTTGTCTGGTTTAACCCCTTTAAGCTAGCCCGTCACGATGGCTCCACGACTAAGTCCTTACACGAGGACATCTGACGTGATATTTCCACAACAGTTGGCGCCCACCGTGGGACTATCGCACGATGGTTTCGAGTTCTTGAAGGCCAACTTTGAAGGACTCAAAGGGTACGCGGTTGGCCGGATGACCAAGAGTCGTCGTGGCAAGATCTACATCGACGACGCGGGATGGGGACCCGAGGCCGGCTCAATTGAGTACGGGTACCGGGTCCCCTTTGGCGGAATTCATGTTTTCATTGGCAAGATCGGTGAACCGGGCCCTGAGCGGGACATCTACAACGACCTCGTCGAGATGGCTCAACGTGCAATCCCCGCTCGGTTTCAGCCCGCCGTGAAGCGTGCATTCGTGGGATGTGTCCACGGGATCAGATCTGAACCGATGTCTGAAGATGAGACGGTTGCTTACTCCGACGGCGAATCATCCGCTGGTGAAACCGAATCCTTGTACCAAGTTCAGGATGGTGTGTTTGAAGGGTATTCCGATGGCACCAGTATTCCGGAATTTCATGAACCGCCGAACCACGTCGGAATCTTCATGGCCGGAACACAGCCAACCTTGCAAATCTCTACTGCGACGGCGTCCGGACCGATGGCAGGGGCAGGAGGCTCCACGCGCCGGCCGGCTCAAGTTCTCTTCGATTTGATGGATGCCTGGGCGACCTTGTTAACCATGTCAGTTACTCTGGCAACACAAGATCAGCACAATGCGGACATTGCAAGGCTAAAGGATCAGATAACACAAGCCAAGGAGGGCTTAGCGGCTGAGGAGACCAGGATGGTTGAGGAACGGGCCGCTTTGGATGCCCAGGCGCAGAGGATTCAAGTCAAGAATTATCGACTATTGATGGATTGGAACGCTTCAAATGAAGTATTCAAGAGGAGACATCGATCTCACTTGCCGGCGGATTACAATGCGATGAACCTCTTTGGTACGCCAGGAGCAGGGACTAGCAATCCAACAGCAGTGAACCGGACTATTGTGCCAAGGACCGGAGCACCGGATCAACCTCAGGTGATGGGTCCACCTCAGTGAACGGACAACCCGCCGCGGTATACCACGCCCCCGCCGGGTCACTTCTCTACCCCTTTGGACAATATGATAGCAGCAGCATCCCGACTGGCAGCTATTCCGATAGAGGGCGAATCGCCAGCGGCGATTGAGACACGGCGGGCCAGGGATCTTCTTCAAATGGCTATGACACAGCAGCAAGCTTACTCGTATAGCCGAGAGAGGGTTCACTCAACCCCACGTCCGAGCAAAAGCTATAGCAGACATATAGATGAACCGGAGGTGTCCAGCAGTGCGCGGCGCTGTATGGTCCCTCAAGGACCCAATCCGGCGCGTGTTGAGGTGAATGCTCAGGACGTGGTGGATAATGGCAGAGCATGAAGGGAGGCCGCTTTAGTAGCACAGCATACGTATCGTTATCAACCCGCCCTGGTTCAGCCAGCAGCGTCAGTAGACTGAGGCACCAGGCTTGCTTTCAGTTCTTGGGGAGTGCCATGTCTTATTCTGGCTCTCCGTAATGTGTGACTGCCTAAGGACTTCAAGGGCCCACGTAAGGTACCTAATTATACCGCTGATCAGCCACCTGAGGCGTGGGTGGAAAGTTATGAGATGGTTATGGAGATGCTGGACGTGGACGAAGCGGCTTGTGCAAAGTACTTCACGATGATGTTGGAGGGAACAACCCGTACATGGTTGAAGAATTTACCAGCTAACTCCGTCGAGTCATGGGACCAGTTGAAGGCCCGGTTTATAGCCAATTTCAAGGACACGTGTAAATAGCCTATGTCCATTGTGGATCTTGATGCCTGTGTTCAAGGGGAGAACCAGTCAACAACTCATTGGGTGCGCCGGGTTTCAGAAGTTTTGCATTCTTCAGACCGGATTAACACTGGTCAAGCAATCATCACTCTGGAATGCAATTTATGGTTTAAGTCACTAAATATGAAGTTGGGACGGCTCAAGCGCCACTGCAATGACATGGGCACCCTTATGGCCGCCTTGGTCAAATATGCCGATTCTGATAATACCAAGGATCCCGATTCTGATGAGGAGAAACCGGAGAAGGGAAAGAAGAACGGCGGTGCAAAGGGACATCAGCACAACCAAGGAGGCCATGGGAATAATGGTAAGCGCAAAGCAGATTCAGATTTTGTGGCTAATGCGAATGTGCAGCGTCGTAAGGGTAAACCGCCCCAGCGTGGTGGCGGAATGAATCTGGAGCGTTTGTTGAACCAGCCATGCCCAAAGCATGGGACCAAGGAGGTTCCTGCAACACATCTTTGGAAAGATTGTCACATTATGAAGGAGTTCAAAAACTCTGTTCTTTTCCGGTATGATCAGGGTCCATCGGGCAATTCAGGTCCAGGATTTCATGGTGGCGGCGGTTCAAGCTCTGGATTTCAGAATAATTAGGGCAACCAGAACAACCAAGGTGGTAATAACCAATAGAATAATCAAGGAAATCAGCAGCAGTCAGGTTATCAGAGTCATCCAAAGCAGTTGAATGGTTGGCAGTATCATGTGTTCACCACTAGTTCGTGCAAGCGTGATCAGAAGCTTCACAAGAGGGCAGTTAATGCTGTTGAACCGGCAGTACCATGTTACTTGCGGTGGTCCGAGCAACCCATTGTGTGGAGCAGAGAGGATCATCCGCCCCGGGTTGACAACCCGGGTCACCTGGCTTTAGTGGTGGCACCTCAGGTGGGAGGTTACAAGTTCACCAAGGTGCTGATGGATGGAGGGAGCAGTATCAACATTCTGTATTATGAGAGCTTCCGTCGCATGGGGTTGACAGACAAGAGTCTTAAACCGTCAAACACTATTTTCCATGGTGTGGTACCTGGTAAATCGGCATATCCTGTTGGCAAGATTGCTTTGGAGGTTGTGTTTGGTGATGAGCATGACTCCCAGTCTGAAACATTGACCTTTCAAATGGTGAGGATCCAGAGCCCGTATCACGCACTGTTTGGACGGCCGGCTTATGCAAAGTTCATGGCAAGTCCTTGTTATATTTATTTGCAGCTTAAGATACCGGGTCACAAGGGGACCATCATAGTTCATGGAAGTCGTAAGATCGCTTTGGATTGTGAGGAAGGTGATGCGGCCTAATGCTGAGTCGGTTTGTGCTACAGAGGAGTTGAAGCACTACAGGGACAATGTTGATCCGGCAGACATGACCCCTCTGAAGAAGCCCACCACTGAGCATGACCTAACCCTGCATTTTAAACCGGCTGATGAGACTAAACTTGTTCACTTTGTTCCTGGCGATTCATCTAAACAGTTTAGCATCAGCACAAATCTGGATCTGAAGTAGGACAGCGCGCTCATCGGTTCATCCGTGAGAACCGGGACATTTTTCATGGAAGCCTTCTGACATGCCAGGTGTACCGAGGGAACTCGCTAAGAACACTCTCAATATTGATCCCAAGTTTAAACCGGTCAAGCAGTTTCTTTGCCGCTTTAATGAGGAGAGACGCAAGGCAATTAGTGAGGAGGTAGCCCGGCTATTGGCTGCTGGGTTTATCATTGAAGTGTTCCACCCTGAGTGGTTGGCTAATCTGGTGCTTGTTCTTAAGAAAAACGGCACCTGGCGCACGTGTGTGGACTACACAGATTTGAACAAAGCTTGTCCGGCCGATCCTTTTGCTCTCCCGCGTATTGAATAGATCATTGATGCGACGGCGGGTTGTGAACGTTTGAGTTTCTTGGATGCTTATTCTGGTTATCATCAGATCAAAATGGCAGTTGAGGACCAGGAGAAGACCGCCTTCATCACTCCCTTTGGAGCCTTCTGCTATGTTTCTATGCCCTTTGGGCTCAAGAGTGCCCAGGCAACTTATCAGCGTTGTGTGCAAAATTGTCTTCATACTCAGATTGGGTGCAATGTTCATGCCTATGTTGATGACATTGTGGTAAAGTCCGGGAAGAAGGAGACATTGATAGATGATCTCAAGGAGACCTTTGACAATCTGCGTGTTTACAAGATGATGCTCAATCCGGACAAGTGTGTTTTTGGTGTTCCGGCAGGCAAGCTTCTGCGTTTTCTGGTGTCCAACAGAGGCATTGAGGATAATCCGGAGAAGATCAAAGCGATTACATCTTTGGCTAAACCGGCGTGCATCAATGATGTTCAGCGTCTGGCAGGTCGAATTGCAGCCCTAAGCCGGTTTATTAGCCGTTTGGGAGAGAAGGCGATCCCTCTATATCAGATGTTGAAGAAAATAGACACCTTTGTCTGGAGTGATGCGGCTAATGCGGCGTTTGAAGACTTGAAGCGACAGTTAGCTGAACCGCCGGTCCTTGCTGCTCCGGTTGACAAAGAGCCCTTCTTATTGTACATGGCTGCTAATGCCCGTTGTCGGTGTCAAAACCAGCGGATCTCGGGTAGGGGGTCCCGAACTGTGCGTCTAGGTGGATGGTAACAGGAGACAAGGGACACGATGTTTTACCCAGGTTCGAGCCCTCTTGATGGAGGTAAAACCCTACGTCCTGCTTGATTAATATTGATGATGTGTGTTACAAGAGTAGATCTACCACGAGATCAAGGAGGCTAAACCCTAGAAGCTAGCCTATGGTATGATTGTTGTTTTTCCTATGGACTAGAGCCATCCGGTTTATATAGACACCGGAGAGGGCTAGGGTTACACAGAGTCGGTTACAATGGTAGGAGATCTACATATCCGTATCGCCAAGCTTGCCTTCCACGCCAAGGAAAGTCCCATCCGGACACGGGACGAAGTCTTCAATCTTGTATCTTCATAGTCTTGGAGTCCGATCGATGATGATAGTTCGGCTATCCGGACACCCCCTAGTCCGGGACTCCCTCAGTAGCCCCCGAACCAGGCTTCAATGACGACGAGTCCGGCGCGCATGTTGTCTTCGGCGTTGCAAGGCGGGTTCTCCTTCAAACTTCATGTTCCTGTCGAATAATGTACGGCTTCCTTATAAATGTTGCGCTCCTTGGCTTCTACGCCCAATAATGGCCTTCTTCCACGTGTCGTATGAATGCGAAAAGCTAGGGTATTTTTACATTTTTTCCCCTAGCCGTGCGAACGAGCCGCCTATAAGAGAGGCGAGGATCTAGATCCAACTCACACCATCCTCCTTCCGCAAGTACTCATCGAAGCGCCTCTGACAAAAATCCATTCTATCATGGATAGTCGACACGGCTCCTCCTCTCGCGCTCCCAGGCCTAAGCCAGGAGATTGGGGAGATGCTCAGTTCCACACAGCGAGCTAGTGGTGCTCCAAACCGAGGGATACCTTCCCCCAACCTTCATGGTTCCAGTTCGAGCCGGACTAGCCACCTTTCGGGGTGGAAAGCAGGCGGAGAGCGTTCCCAACCCCTCCAAAGGAGAGCGGGTATGCTTTGTCCCTTATTTAATAAGGGGACTCGGATTTCCCATACATACATTTCTCCGGGGGCTCCTGGAGTTCTACGGACACCAGCTTCACCACCTTACACCTGCCTCCATTTTGCACATCGCGGGCTTTGTAGCTCTTTGCGAGCTGTTCTTGGGCATCGAGCCCCATTTTGCGTTGTGGAAGAGATTGTTTTGCCTCGTACCCCGTTCTCACGAGGGGTCGATATATCAAGTGGGCGGAGCCGAAATATGTTGCATCGCCGGGACCGGATATCCATCCGGCACCCCGAAGAAGGCGTCCGAAGATTGGCCTTCTGAATGGTTCTATATGGAGGACGCCCCTCTGCCGGATCCAGTTCGGATCGGCCTCCTGGAGTTCAGCAATGCTCCCTTGAAGAAACGCCCGAGTTGGCGCCCGCGGAGCCCTCAACGGGAGGATGATGGGAGCGTCCATTATCTGATGGGCCGTATTAGGTTACTGTCCCACTCCGGATTGACCATGATTGGAATCATGGCCACGTGCATTATGCGAGGGGTGCAACCGCTCCAATATAGGGGCCACCCCATGTGGGATTTCAACGGGGAGAACGACGCCACCCGTCATGGCCGCAAGGGGCCAGGATCGGCCGCGGATCTGGTGAAGATCCTGTCCGGCTTGTACAAGGGGGAGAAGGAGGACTTTCTCCAGACGAGCCCATTGAATGGGTTCTCCATGAATAACCCTCGGAGCTGGGTAAGCGAACGTTTATTCATCCGACCCGTGCTTTCGAAGTTAAATGCCTTACTTTATGATTTTGACGCAGGAACTGCGTCGGGATGTGGAGGGCATACACAGTCTGGCTCCACAACCCGAGGATCCGGGAAGATCCCTTGATCCGGCCTCCGAAGAGGATCCGGACGTAAAGGTGGAGCTAATTGACGGGGTGTTCCACCGACTCAGCATGGACAATGCTTTAGTCGCCATTACGGCTGACTACCCCGGATTATGTCCGGCTTCTCAGGTAATTATGACCGGAGTTTTGACATCATTACTTCGTCCTTGCGTATTTCAGATCACCGTATACCAACGGTATCTTGCAGGAGGTGCCTTCAAGGCGAGAAGCCGAACCCGCGGCGGCTGACCAGCAAGGGTCAGTTCGGCCCAGCAGGCAGAGAAGGAGTGCGACGCGAATCGAAACGTCGCCGCAACGATACGGCGCACCGCTGTTTTTAAGGGAAGGATCCCTAGGAGGTATATTAATGCTCATAACTTTTCCAGGAGAAAGAGCGCTCGCCGGACAGTGTCCGGAGAGGTTGCCAATCAAGCCTCCGCCAGCCATGCTCCAACGCGTGGTCCGGAAGGGGAGGCGAACACAGGGCATGAGCCGGATGCTCCTCCAACGGAGGATGCCGACGGGCTGTCCGCCACCCGTTCTGAGGTGGAGAGCGCCATGAATCACAGGCGTCGCCGGACAGTTCTTCGTGACGCGTGCTTCTCCCTGGAGGCATTGAATGCCTTTGATGCGGGAGACGCGCACCTCCGTGCCACTCAAGATGGTTTAACCAGAGCCACGGAGCAGTGTGTGAAGGACATACGGGTAAGTAATTTTAATAGTTATATATGCCAGTAGCCCCCGAGACTTAAAATAGTTAAAATAACTGATTTAAGGATCATTTATTATGCAGGATCTTACGGAGAAGAATACCCACCTGTCCCAGGAACTTCAAGAGTGCAAGGCCCAACTTGAGGCCGCACTGGCCGCCACAGGGGGAGCCACAGAGACCCCCGCTGGTAATACGTACTTCGGAAAGATAAGTAGTTAACAAAGTGCAGCGTGTGCATAAATCTGACAATAATATTGCAGAGGGCGCCGAACTAGATCCGGACAAGCAACAACTACTGCGCCAGTTGAAGGCCGGCGAGAGGGTGCTTATGAAGGTGCAGCAGGAGAGGAACAAACTCCAAGATGCCCACACCCAGCTTGGAGAAGAGCTAAAAGGTGTTCAGGCCCAGATGTCTAGCTCCTTGAAGGAGAATCAGCGGTTCGTCGTGGCATCTATAGTAAGTGCTTGAGCAAACTATTTTGAAAAGAAGAGTTCGGCGAGGAAGTCGGTTGACAGAAATATGTCTGTAGGTGTGCTCACAGGTCGCCCTATGGAGGAAATGCCCGGTTCAACGGGTGACCAACTTCCCGAGCTGGTGCAACTGCTTGAACGTGTTCGGCAGGCGATGAGTGGCGTCGTTCAGGCCTTATGGCCTTCCGTCTCCCTACCTGAGGGTCTTGGAGGGCTTGCTGAGAAGCTTCAGGGAGTACGGCGATGTCTCCGTCTGTGGAAGATATCGGCCTGCCGTCAAGGTGCCAGGGAGGCCTGGGCCATGGTGAAGACGCGGTACCCGAAGGCTGACCCAAACCACATGGCCGAGGTCGGACCTGCGGGGCCTGATGGGAAGGAGATCCCTGTGAGCTTGATGTACGGCCAAGTAGAGCTGGCCGCGAAATATTCCCAACAGGACTGTAAATTAGACAGCCTGTTAGATGGGATTGAAGAGGAGTACAATCAGTCAGTTTGACGATGTAATTTTAAAATGACATGTAAAATGCCTTCTAGCCGGATTGTAGATCGTTTGCCTTTGCGGACCTTTTCGCTTCAACCTCGGGACCCAACAGTCCGGAGTGTGTCCGAATACCCTGACGGTTATAACAGAACCGGGGCATGCATGGAGACAAGGCGTAGGGGTCATAATTGCTTTATCAGACAAGTGCCCAACTAGCTATGTTATATTACATGGTTAGTAAGAAACATCTTCCAGGGAGAATAGTTCCGTTAAGGGTTCCTTTCCCTGGGAGGCATGCCCTAAAGTGCATGTCTGGACTGCAAAAATAGCAGAAAAAGCATCTGGCGGCAGATAAATAAGTAAGTAATAAATCATCTTTCAGGTCACCGACCGAATATTCCCTTAAGAACTCTAGCCTTCGGCTTCACCCAGTCTGAGGTACACATCCGGCTGACCCGGCAGTAACAATCGCAGAGGTGCTCCCTTTACCTCCTAGCTGAACAATCGGGAACGTAGGGGTAAGCACAGGAGCCAGGTAACCCGGCTTGGCCAAAACTTAAGTCATATCGATGCGTATAATGGTGATCAAAAGGTACATGCGGAAGTGTGACACATGTGGTGGGCATGAAGCCCATATAAATAAGCTTCTGTTAAAGAAGCCCCCAGGTATAATGAGTGCTAGGAGCACATCAAGTGTGTGCGAACAAAGCGCAAATCAGCCTATCAAAGGTGTTGAAAAAAAAGTGGGAAGAAGGAGGGGGACAAGAGACAGTGAAAATGTAAAAAGGTGGACGGAGGAGTGAGACGAACTCTAAGTCTGGCGTTAGGCGTAGAATCTTCGGAGACGGGCTGCGGTCCATGGGTTCGGCTCGAGTCGGTTGTCAGATGCGTTACATAGACGGTATGCTCCGCCGGTCAGGACTTGGTCGATGATGAAGGGACCTTCCCACTTGGGCTTAACTTTGTCCTTTTTCTTGTCCGGCAGGCGTAGAACAAGTTCGCCAACATTGTAGGTTTTGGCCCGTACTTCTCTGCTTTGATATCTTCGAGCCTGTTTTTGATAGAATGCAGAACGAGATTTTGCCACGTCCCGCTCCTCCTCTAAGGCGCCCAAATTGTCCTGCCGATCCAACTCGGCTTCTCTTTCTTCGTACATGCACACGCGAGGTGAGTCATGAATTATATCGCAGGGCAGAACTGCCTCTGCGCCGTACACCATAAAAAATGGTGTGAATCCGGTAGTGCGGTTTGGCGTGGTCCGCAGCCCCCAGAGTACGGAGTCGAGCTCCTCTACCCAGTGCGTGTTAGATTCCTTGAGGGACCGCACTAGTTTGGGTTTAATGCCGCTCATGATTAGACCATTTGCTCACTCGACTTGACCGTTAGTTTGGGGGTGATAGACTGAAGCGGAGTCGAGCTTGATGCCCATGTTTTTGCACCAGAGTTTAACCTCGTCGACCGTGATATTCGTGCCATTATCAGTGATGATGCTGTGGGGGACGCCAAAACGGTGTACTACCCCGGATATGAAGTCTATCACCGGTCCGGATTCTTCCGTTTTAACCGGCTTGGCCTCTATCCATTTGGTGAATTTGTCCACCATGACCAATAAGTATTTGTGCTTGTGGGTTCCCCCTTTAAGGGGTCCAACCATGTCAAGCCCCCAGACCGCGAACGGCCAGGTGATGGGTATAGTTTTGAGGGTGGTGGGTGGCATGTGGCTCTGATTAGCAAAGAGCTGGCAACCGACACATCGTTGGACTAAGTCCTGAGCATCTGCCCGGGCTGTTGGCCAATAAATTCCTGTACGGAAGGCCTTGCCTACAAGGGCCCGGGCTGCAGCGTGGTGCCCGCCGAGTCCGGCGTGAATTTCAGCGAGGAGATTTCGCCCTTCCTCTTCGGAGATACACCTTTGAAGGACTCCGGTTGTGCTTTTCTTATAAAGTTCTCCCTCATGGACCTTGTAGGCTTCAGATCGCCGAACTATGCAGTGGGCCTCATTTTGGTCTTCGGGAAGTTCCTGCCTGATTAAGTAGGCTAGGAATGGTTCCGTCCACGGGGCAATTACTGCCATTATTTCGTGGGATGAAGGTGTTATTTCATTGGCTAAGCCGCTGATTGTGTCAGAATGGTCTGAGTTAGGTGATGCAGCTGGTTCCGGATTGTTATTTCCGGACTCCTCTTCCCATAATACGGATGGCTTAAAGAGCCGTTCCAGGAAGATGTTTGGAGGGATGGCGTAGCGTTTTGCGCCGATGCATGCCAACACGTCTGCTGCCTGGTTGTTATCCCAGGCTACATGGTGGAATTCGAGTCCTTAGAACCGAGCTGACATTTTTAGGACGGCGTTGCGGTAGGCTGCCATTTTCGGATCTTTGGCGTCAAAGTCTCCATTTACTTGGGATATTGCGAGGTTTGAATCCCCACGCACCTCTAGGCGTTGAATGCCCATGGAGATTGCCATCCGGAGGCCATGTAGAAGGGCCTCGTATTCGGCTGCGTTGTTGGAGTCCATGTACATTATTTGAAGTACGTATTGGACTGTTTCTCCGGTTGGGGACGTCAAGACGACGCCAGCCCCCAAGCCAGCCAACATTTTGGATCCATCGAAATGCATGATCCAATTGGAGTACGCGCCGTACTCTTTAGGGAGTTCGGCTTCGGTCCATTCGGAGACGAAGTCAGCCAGAACTTTTGACTTTATAGCTCGCCGTGGTTTGTAGGTTATGTCAAATGGTAAGAGCTCAATGGCCCATTTTGTAATCCTGCCCGTTGCGTCGCGATTGTTTATAATATCGTTGAGAGGTACTTCGGAGGCCACCGTTATGGGACACTCTTGAAAGTAGTGTCACAGCTTCTGGGATGCCATGAACACCGCATACGCTATCTTTTGATAATGTGGGTACCGGGACTTGCATGGAGTTAAGACAGTGGATACGTAGTACACTGGTTTTTGAAGAGGGAATCTGTGCCCTTCTGTTTCTCGTTCGACGACGAGTACCGTGCTGACAACCTGATGTGTTGCTGCGATATATAATAACATAGGTTCGCCCAGGTTGGGCGCAGCCAAGACCGGATTTGTTGCCAGTATGGCCTTGATTTCTTCGAGTCCGGCCGTGGCAGCATCCGTCCATTCGAAGTGTTTCGTGCGCCGGAGGAGGCGATAGAGGGGCAGAGCCTTTTCTCCAAAACGGGAGATAAAGCGGCTTAGAGCCGCTACGCATCCAGTTAGTTTTTGAATTTGCTTGAGGTCTTTTGGGATATCCAATTGTGACAGAGCTCGGATCTTGGCTGGGTTTGCTTCAATTCCTCTACCGGATACAATGAAGCCCAAAAGCTTTCCGGCTGGTACTCCGAAGACACATTTTTCCGGGTTGAGCTTAGTGTCATACGCTCGAAGGTTGTCGAATGTCACCCTCAAGTCGTCTACTAGAGTTTCGACGTGTTTGGTCTTGACGACCACATCGTCTACGTATGCCTCTACTGTTTTGCCTATCTGGGTAGCCAGACATGTCTGAATCATGCGCTGATATGTTGCGCCGGCGTTTTTGAGTCCAAAGGGCATTGTGTTGAAGCAGAATGGCCCATATGGAGTAATGAAGGCCGTTGCGGCCTGGTCTTTTTCCGCCATCTTGATTTGATGGTATCCGGAGTATGCGTCGAGGAAGCACAATGAATCGTGCCCTGCGGTAGCATCGATGATTTGGTCGATGCGAGGGAGAGGGAAGGGGTCCTTTGGACAGGCCTTGTTAAGGTCTTTGAAATCGACGCAAAGGCGCCAGGATTTGTCCTTTTTTGGTACCATTACTAGGTTGGCTAGCCAGTCCGGATGTTTTATATCTCTGATGAATCCGGCTTCTAAGAGTTTGGCTAGCTCCTCTCCCATTGCCTGTCTTTTGGGTTCGGAAAATCGCCGAAGAGCTTGTTTGACTGGCTTGAATCCTTTTAGGATATTTAGGCTGTGCTCTGCCAGCCTGCGTGGGATTCCTGGCATGTCTGAAGGGTGCCAGGAAAAAATGTCCCAATTTTCCCGAAGGAATTCTCATAGTGCGGCTTCTACATCAGGATTTAATTGTGCCCCAATGGAGGCCGTCTTTGTGGGGTCCGTTGGATGGACCTGGAATTTGACTATTTCGTCTGCTGGTTTAAAAGAGGTGGACTTGGACCTCTTATCGAGTATCACATCGTCCCTATCCACCGTGGAGCGCAGCGCAGTTAGTTCCTCTGCCGCTAGGGCTTCAGATAATGCCTCTAGGGCCAGTGCGGCTGTCTTATTTTCAGCGCAGAGTGTTGTATCTGGATCACTTGCGAGAGTGATTATTCCATTGGGTCCGGGCATTTTGAGCTTCATGTACCCGTAATGGGGTATAGCTTGGAAGATTGTGAATGCCTCTCGCCCTAACAAGGCATGATATCCGCTGCCGAATGGGGCCACTTGGAACGTGACCTCTTCGGACCTGTAATTGTCTGGTGAGCCGAACACTAAATCTAGTGTGATTTTTCCTGTGCAGCGTACTTCTCGACTAGGGATTATTCCCCTGAAGGTTGTGCTGCTTCGCTCAATGCGGCTCCAGTCAATTTCCATTTTTTGAAGGGTTTCTTCGTAGATGAGGTTTAATCCGCTGCCGCCATCCATGAGTACCTTGGTAAGACGAAAGCCGTCCACTATCGGACTGAGGACCAATGCGGTTGGTGCTCTAGCTGTTCGGAATTTAGGTTCATCGCTGGCATTGAAGGTGATAGCCCTGTCACTCCATGGATTTGTTGTTGCTACTTGGTAGACTTCGGCGAGGCTGCGGATTGTTTGTTTCCGCATGTTATTTGATGCGAAAGTCTCGAAGACTGTTAATACCGTACTGGTAGTGCTGGGTTGGTTGCCTGGGGCTAAAAAGCCTTCGCCACTTTTGGCCACCTGCCGTAGTATCCAACATGCTCGAAGGATATGTGTTGGAGTGGCGCCCTCCGTACTGTGGATTTTGCAGGGTCCGTTGAGCCATCCCTCCAGTACGGTTCCGTACCCTTTAGGGGTTTTTTGCTTCTTGGTTTTTAACCCGGGCGCTTGAGTATGAGGCACCCTTTTATTTCGGACTGGGGCTGTATTCAGGGCCGGATTGTCCCAAAACCTAGTTTCGGTTTTCCATGCACTCTCCATCGGGCAGTATTTTTGTACAATGGTCGCTAGGTCGGCGAAGCGTGTAACTTCGCGACGACTGATGGTGTTTATGATTCCCTTATCCGTGCAATCTTTGCAGAAAATTGAAATCGCGCTTTCTTCACGGCAGTCCATTATCTTGTTCATAACCAGGAGGAATCTGGCCCAGTAATGATGTACTGTTTCATCGGGCTCTTGCCGTATTTGAGATAGATCGCTTATGTTTTGGTGGGTGGGCGGAATTAAGTTCGGAACCCCGCCCGATCTGAGGCTCAAAGGCCAAGATGCTTCCAGATTTGGAAGCTTGGTTTGTTGGATGCTTTCCAACAAATCTGGTCCGGTGCCTGACTTTAGGTTCAGTATTTGATTGGCGTCCGTCCCTCCGCGGGAATCTGGCGTGGAGGGATCGGGAATCCGGACATAGTTGGGTTTTAACATAGAAGAAGAGTCGCCGCATTGTTCCTCTACCACAACTATGTGGTGGGTAACCTGGGGAGAGTTAATTTCTCTCATATCGGTTTTAAGCCCAATCTGATCGTAGTCGGTAGCGACTCCCAAGGCGGCGATGCGATCCAAGAGCCCGTTTATGGAGGAGAGGTCAATCAGATCTAGCTGCTCGGCGAATTCTGAGCTGACGTGAAGATCGCTTTTAATGACCTGAGAGGTCATTGTCGGAGCGGTGGCCGAACAGGCGGTCATAAGAAATCTGCCTAGCCGGATAGTCTGGCCGGCGGCCAAAGCTCCCTTGACGACGGCGCCGTCTTTAAAGACGGGAAAAGGCATCCTTCCTGATGGCAACGGCACAGAGGAACACTCAATGAAAGCACCAATGTCGGTGTCAAAACCGGCGGATCTCGGGTAGGGGGTCCCGAACTATGCGTCTAGGCGGATGGTAACAGGAGACAAGGGACACGATGTTTTACCCAGGTTCGGGCCCTCTTGATGGAGGTAAAACCTACGTCCTGCTTGATTAATATTGATGATGTGTGTTACAAGAGTAGATCTACCACGAGATCAAGGAGGCTAAACCCTAGAAGCTAGCCTATGGTATGCTTGTTGTTCGTCCTATGGACTAGAGCCATCCGGTTTATATAGACACCGGAGAGGGCTAGGGTTACACAGAGTCGGTTACAATGGTAGGAGATCTACATATCCGTATCGCCAAGCTTGCCTTCCACGCCAAGGAAAGTCCCATCCGGACACGGGACGAAGTCTTCAATCTTGTATCTTCATAGTCTTGGAGTCCGGCCGATGATGATAGTTCGGCTATCCGGACACCCCCTAGTCTGGGACTCCCTCACCCGTGCTGTCAGCATGGAAATTGTGGTGGAACGCAAGGAGGCTGGCAAGGAATATCTGGTTCGACGGCCGGTTTACTATATTAGTGAGGTGCTCATCGAGTCAAAGCAGCGATATCCGCATTGGCAGAAGCTGGTATATGGAGTTTTTATGGCAAGTCGAAAGCTTAAACAATACTTTCAAGGCCATCCCATTACCGTGTTCAGTTCCGCTCCCTTGGGTGATAT
>NC_041385.1:748290090-748334838 GCF_002162155.2 Triticum dicoccoides | reverse complement strand
GTGATATAATTCGGCTATCCGGACACCCCCTAGTTCAACGGCTATCCGGACACCCCCTAGTCCGGGACTCCCTCACCCGTGCTGTCAGCGTGGAAATTGTGGTGGAACGCAAGGAGGCTGGCAAGGAATATCCGGTTCAACGGCCGGTTTACTATATCAGTGAGGTGCTCATCGAGTCAAAGCAGCGATATCCGCATTGGCAGAAGCTGGTATATGGAGTTTTTATGGCAAGTCGAAAGCTCAAACAATACTTTCAAGGCCATCCCATTACCGTGTTCAGTTCCGCTCCCTTGGGTGATATAATTCAGAACAGGGAGGCAACTGGTCGGGTTGCAAAGTGGGAAATTGAGCTTGGTCCCCATGGGTTGAAGTATATGCCTCGGACAGCCATCAAATCTCAAGCACTTGTTGACTTCATCAATGATTGGACTGAGTTACAAGCACCAGAGGACAAATCGGATAATACATACTGGACTATTCACTTTGATGGATCCAGGCAATTGGAGGGCTCGGGGGCTGGAGTTGTCCTTACTTCCCCTCGAGGTGATAAAATTCATTATGTCCTCCGTTTAATGTTCCCCTTGTACTAACAATGCAGCTGAGTACGAGGCTTTACTCCACGGGCTCCATGTGGCCAAGGAGATGAATTTAAGCCGGGTACGATGCTTTGGAGATTCTGATCTAGTAGCTCAGCAAGTTTCTGGCACTTGGGATTCTAAGGATCCACTCATGGCGGCTTACAGACATGAAGTGGATATTGTGGCGGGTCACTTCAAAGGGTATCAAGTTGAGCATATTGATCGGCGTAAAAACGAAGCAGCAGACGCTTTAAGCCGGCTGGGATCTCAGCGTAAATCGGTACCTCCCAATACCTTTTTAGATTATCTTGCATAACCCATCTGTTAAATTGCCTATAGAGGAGGATCTAGCTGTTCCTGATCCGGAGGCCCAATTGGTGGCCGCTTTACATGTTGTGCCGGATTGGACGGTTCCATATCTGGCGTATATGAATCGGGGCGAGTTACCAGACGATGAAGTTCTGGCCCGGCAGATAATCCGGCGATCCAAGTCCATGGTTATTCACAATGGCGAGTTACACCGCTGCAGCGTTTCAGGCATATTTCAGCGTTGTGTTTCTCCTGAAGAAGGCCAAGAGATCTTACAGGAAATTCATGAAGGGGATTGTGGTCACCATGCCGGTTCAAAGTCCTTGGTTGCTAAAGCTTTTCGTCATGGGTTTTACTGGTTAATAGCTCATGCTGATGCGAAGGATCTGGAAAAGCGGTGTGTGATAACCCACAAGTGTAGGGGATCACAACAGTTTTCGATAAGTAAGAGTGTCAAACCCAACGAGGAGCTAAAGGTAGAATAAATATTCCCTCAAGTTCTATCGACCACCTATACAACTCTACGCACGCTTGACTATCGCTTTACCTAGAACAACTATGAAACTAGAAGTACTTTGTAGGTGTGATACGATAGGTTTGCAAGATAATAAAGAGCACGTAAATAAAAGCTAGGGGCTGTTTAGATAAAGATGCAAGAAAGTAAATATAGCGAGTGTGGAAAAGTGGTGGTAGGAGTTGTGGAATTGTCCCTAAGCAATTGACTATGTTACTAGACCGGTAATCACTATTGCAATTCTATTTGAGGGAGAGGCATAAGCTAACATACTTTCTCTTCTTGGATCATATGCACTTATGATTGGAACTCTAGCAAGCATCCGCAACTAGTAAAGATTCATTAAGGTAAAATCCAACCATAGCATTAAAGTATCAAGTCCACTTTATCCCATACGCAACAATCCCCTTACTCGGGTTTGTGTTTCAGTCACTCACGCAACCCACTATAAGCGAATCATGAACGCATTGCAACACCCTACAGTGGGAACCCCTCACGCTTGCGTGACACGGAGGGCACAATAGGATAGCACCAATAATAAAACATGCAACTCAAACCAATCATAGCAATTCATCAATCACCGATAGGACAACGAAAATCTACTCAGACATCATAGGATGGCAACACATCATTGGAAAATAATATGAAGCATAAAGCACCATGTTCAAGTAGAGGGTACAGCGGGTTGCGGAAGAGTGGACCGCTGAATATAGATGGGGGAAGGTGATGGAGATGTTGGTGAAGATGACGACGGTGTTGGTGAAGATCTTGGTGATGATGATGGCCCCCGGCAGCGCCCCGGCGCCACCGGAAGCAAGGGGAGAGAGGGCCCCTTCTTCTTATTATTCCTTGACCTCCTCCTTAGATGGGAGAAGGGTTTCCCCTGTGGTACTTGGCTCCCATGGCTTGGGAGGGGCGAGAGCCCCTCCGTGATTGGATCCATCTCTCTGTTTCTGCGTTCTTTGATTCTGCCCCTTCATCGTTTCCTTTATATCTGGAGATTCGTAACTCCGATTGGGGTGAATCTTTTGCCCAGATTTTTCTTGTAAAATTAGCTTTCTTGCAACAAAAGAAGGGCATCAACCGCCTTACGGGTGGCCCACGAGAGCCCAGGGTGCGCCCAGGGGTAGGGGGCATGCCCTCCTGTCTCGTGGCCACCCCGGACACCGTTTCGCGTTGATTCTTCCTCCGGAAAATCCCAAATATTCCAAAATAATTCTCCGTCCGTTTTTATCCTGTTTGGATTCCGTTTGATATTGGTTTTCTGCGAAACATAAAACATGCAACAGACAGGAGCTGACACTGGGCACTGGATCAATATGTTAGTCCCAAAAATAGTATAAAAAGTTGCCAAAAATATATGAAAGTTGAAGAATATTGGCATGGAACAATAAAAAATTATAGATACGACGGAGATATATCAGCATCCCCAAGCTTAATTCCTGCTCATCCTCGAGTAGGTAAATGATAAAAAAGATAATTTTTGATGTGGAATGCTACCTAGCATAATCTTGATCATATGTCTAATCATGGCATGAATATTAAGACACGAGTGATTCAAAGCAATAGTCTATCATTTGACATAAAATCAATAATACTTCAAGCATACCAACCAAGCAATTATGTCTTATTGAAATAACATAGCCAAAGAAAGCTCATCCCCACAAAATCATATAGTTTGGCTATGCTCCATCTTCATCACACAAAATACTCCCATCATGCACAACCCCGATGACGAGCCGAGCAATTGGTTCATACTTTTTAACGCGCGTCAGCTTTTTCAACTCTTACGCAATACATGAGCACAAGCCATGGACATAGCACTATAGGTGGAATAGAATATGATGGTGGAGGTTTATATGGAGAAGACAAAGAGGAAGAAAGTCTCACACCGATGCGGCGAATCAAAGGGCTATGGAGATGCCCATCAATTGATGTCAATGCAAGGAGTAGGGATTGCCATGCAACAGATGCACTAAGAGCTATAAGTGTATAAAAGCTCAAACTGGAAACTAAGTGGGTGTGCATCCAACTTGCTTGCTCATGAAGACCTCGGGCGTTTAAGGAAGCCCATCATCGGAATATACAACCCAAGTTCTATAATGAAAATTCTCACTAGTATATGAAAATGAAAGCATAGGAGACTCTCTATATGAAGAACATGGTGCTACTCTGAAGCACAAGTGTGGTAAAAGGATAGTAACATTGCCCCTTCTCTCTTTTTCTCTCATTTTTTTCATTTTTTCATTTTTCATTTTTTTCATTTTTTTCTTTTTGATGGGCTTCTTTGGCCTCTTTTTTTTTATTTAGGCTTCTTTGGCCTCTTTTATTTTTCATAAAGTCCGGAGTCTCATCCCGACTTGTGGGGGAATCATAGTCTCCTTCATCCTTTCCTCACTGGGGCAATGCTCTAATAATGATGATCATCACACTTTTATTTACTTACAACTCAATATCTAGAACAAAGATATGACTCTATATGAATGCTTCCGGCAGTGTACCGGGATGTGCAATGATCTAGCATAGCAATGACATCAAAAAATGGACAAGCCATGAAAACATCATGCTAGCTATCTTACGATCATGCAAAGCAATATGACAATGAATGCTCAAGTCATGTATATGATGATGATGGAAGTTGCATGGCAATATATGTCGGAATGGCTATGGAAATGCCATAATAGGTAGGTATGGTGGCTGTTTTGAGGAAGATATAATGAGGCTTATGTGTGATAGAGCATATCGTATCACGGGGTTTGGATGCACCGACAAAGTTTTCACCAACTCTCGAGGTGAAAAAGGGCAATGCACGGTACCGAAGAGGCTAGCAATGATGGAAAGGTAAAAGTGCGTATAATCCATGGACTCACATTAGTCATAGAGAAATCATATACTTGTTGCAAAAGTTTATTAGCCCTCGAAGAAAAGTACTACTACGCATGCCCCTAGGGGGATAGATTGGTAGGAAAAGACCATCGCTCGTCCCCGACTGCCACTCATAAGGAAAGCAATCAAAGAGCACCTCATGCTCCAACTTCGTTACATAACGGTTCACCATACGTGCATGCTACGGGACTTGCAAACCCCAACACAAGTATTTCTCAATTTCACAACTACTGAACTAGCACGACTCTAATATCACCACCTTTATATCGCAAAACTATTGCAAGGAATCAAACATATCATATTCAGTGATCTACAAGTTTATGTAGGATTTTATGACTAACCATGTGAATGACCAATTCCTTTCATCTCTCTAAATAGATATAAGTGAAGCAAGAGAGTTTAATTCTTTCTAAAAAAGATATGCCCACGCTCTAACAAATATAAGTGAAGCAAAAGAGCATTCTACAAATGGCGGTTTTCTATGTGAAGAGAAACAGGCAATCCAAACTTCAAATGATATAAGTGAAGCACATGAAGCATTCTATAAAGCCATACTCAAAACATTTAAGTGAAGTGCAATGAGAATTCTATAAATCAAACAAGGACTATATCATACTAGCATGGTGCATAAAAGAAAAATGAAAACTAAATGCAAAAGACGCTCCAAGACTTGCACATAATGCATGAACGAAACAAATTCGAAAGCATATCGATACTTGTTGAAGAAAGAGGGGATGCCTTCCGGGGCATCCCCAAGCTTAGACGCTTGAGTCTCCTTGAATATTTACTTGGGGTGCCTCAGGCATCCCAAAGCTTGAGCTCTTGCCTCTCTTCCTTTTCCTCATATCGAGACATCCTCGATTAGACACTACATCCACACAAAACTTCAACAGAAAACTCGGTAAGATCCATTAGTATAATAAAGCAAATCACCACTCTAAGTACTATTGCAAACCAATTCATATTTTTTTGCAATGTGTCTACTGTAATATAGCTTTTCCATGGCTTAATACACTGATATAAATTAATAGATTCATCAAAACAAGCAAACTATGCATCAAAAACAGAACAGTCTATAGAAATCTGAACAATCACAATACTTCTTGTACCCATAAAATTCTACCAAAATTAGGAAAAATAAAGATGTTGTATAGCAAGACAATGCAAAGGTAATCAGAACCAATTGACATTCCAGATAAAAATGTAAAATCGTGCACTACAGCCAAAGTTTCTGTCCTGCACCGTACAAACCAACAAGCATTGTAAACATCCTAAAGGCAAACCTTGGCACATTATTTTTATAATACAATGGAATTATACAAGGGGATAATTATTTTTGATGAAAAGTTTCTGTAATCAAGATTCACAAAGTTTCCATGAGCATGAACAAAGTTCAAGGCTAGCTCCCACTTCAACAATGATTGTCTTTCTCACTTTCACTTTCCTTTTTGAAAAGTTTATGAGTTCCCCTCTTTTTTTTAAAAACTATATGAAAGCACTCAACATAAAGAAATGACTCTCTAAAACTTCCGGGTTGTCTCCCTGGCAGCACTTTCTTTAAAGCCATTAAGCTAGGCATTTAGTGCTCAAGTAATGAATTCACCCGGATCCCAAGGTATATCAAAGCCAATTTTAATTAACAATGATTTGTGATTTAGTAGTGAGCACAAAGTAACATATATAATGCAACAACGAAGTCTAACTCTCTTCCTATGCATCGGCATGTCATAAAAGAACAATTCATGCACACAAAGTAAAGTCCAATGCATAGTATAAACAGTTTCTTGCAATTCTATCATATTGGAAACATAGAGAGGTGGACATAAAGTTCCTCTCTCATAATAATTGCAAGTAGGAGCAGCAAGCACATGCATATTACATTCATCAAAATCATCATGTGCAATGGTAAAAGGCAACCCATCAATATAATCCTTAATAAGCACAAACTTCTCCGATATAGTGTAGTAGGGAGAATTCTAAAAGATAATAGGACTATCATGCGTGGGTGCAATAGCAACAACTTCATGTCTAACATAAGGAACTATAGAAAGTTTATCTCCATAAGCATAATTCATATTGGCATCATGGCCACAAGCATAGCAAGCATCATCAAAAAGGGATATTTCAAACAAATTCAAGGGATCATAGCAATCATCATAGCAATCATCCTTCGGTAAGCACGAAGGGGAATTAAACAATGTATGAGTTGAAGAGTTACTCTCATTAGAAGGTGGGCACGGGTAGCTAATCCGCTCTTCCTCCTTTTGTTCTTCGCTCTCCTCATCATCTTTTTCATCCAATGAGCTCACAGTTTCATCAATTTCTTCTTCCATAGCTTCCTGCAAAATATTAGTCTCTTCTAGGACAGTGGAGACTTTCTTCATAAAAGCATTAATATAGTAATTGTATTCATAATTTTCCTAGAAGTATCTAAGTATAGCAAGATTTTTAGGCCTATAACCATCATCATCAAAAGCTTCATACTTTTCAAACAAAGCTTCAATTTCATAAGCAGCCTTAAAAGCAACAAATTCTTCTATTTGTTCCACTTCATAGTAATCATATATACCATTAGCATAAGAAGCTAAGGTTTCATTATCATTAAATTTGCATGAAAAGGGAAGGTGTGGAGCCTCCATCCTAGAGCAACAAGTAATATCATATCTCAAGCATAGATTCCAGGAATACCAACACAACATAATAAATTCATCCCATAATAGTTTCCCTTTTTGTGTCGAGCGATAATCCCTAAAGTATTCACGTTGATCCAACATGTCTCCCATTATAAAGTTGAATGGGGTTTTCTTAGGATTATCAAAGTAGTACAAAATATCTCTCACATAATGAGAGTCGGGGGTTTTAGGAGTTACCCCATCTACATGAGTAGCAAGTACATCTAATTTTTTTGGTCTTTTGCGTTCCATATCCATAACTAAAGATAGAGAACAACTTAGAGCAGCAAATTAAAATTACTTAGTGATAAAGCAAACAAGCAGACACGAGAATATTCACCCCACGCCATGACTCCCCGGCAAAGGTGCCAGAAAAAGGTCTTGATAACCCACAAGTGTAGGGGATCGCAACAGTTTTCGATAAGTAAGAGTGTCGAACCCAACGAGGAGCTAAAGGTAGAATAGATATTCCCTCAAGTTCTATCGACCACCAACACAACTCTACGCATGCTTGACTATCGCTTTACCTAGAACAACTATGAAACTAGAAGTACTTTGTAGGTGTGATACGATAGGTTTGCAAGATAATAAAGAGCACGTAAATAAAAGCTAGGGGCTGTTTAGATAAAGATGCAAGAAAGTAAATATAGCGAGTGTGGAAAAGTTGTGGTAGGAGTTGTGTAATTGTCCCTAAGCAATTGACTATGTTACTAGACCGGTAATCACTATTGCAATTCTATTTGAGGGAGAGGCATAAGCTAACATACTTTCTCTTCTTGGATCATATGCACTTATGATTGGAACTCTAGCAAGCATCCGCAACTAGTAAAGATTCATTAAGGTAAAACCCAACCATAGCATTAAAGAGTCCCCTTTATCCCACACACAACAATCCCCTTACTCGGGTTTGTGTTTCAGTCACTCACGCAACCCACTATAAGCGAATCATGAACGCATTGCAACACCCTACAGTGGGAATCCCTCACGCTTGCGCGACACGGAGGGCACAATAGGAGAGCACCAATAATAAAACATGCAACTCAAACCAATCATAGCAATTCATCAATCACCCATAGGACAACGGAAATCTACTCAGACATCATAGGATGGCAACACATCATTGGAAAATAATATGAAGCATAAAGCACCATGTTCAAGTAGAGGGTACAGCGGGTTGCGGGAGAGTGGGACGCTGAATATAGATGGGGGAAGGTGATGGAGATGTTGGTGAAGATGACGGCGGTGTTGGTGAAGATCGCGGTGATGATGATGGCCCTCGGCAGCGCCCCGGCGCCACCTAAAGCAAGGGGGAGAGAGGGACCCTTCTTCTTCTTCTTCCTTGACCTCCTCCCTAGATGGGAGAAGGGTTTCCCCTCTGGTCCTTGGCTCCCATGGCTTGGGAGGGGCGAGAGCCCCCCCGAGATTGGATCTATCTCTCTGTTTCTGCGTTCTCTGATTCTGCCCCTTCATCGTTTCCTTTATATCTGGAGATCCATAACTCCGATTGGGGTGAATTTTTCGCCCAGATTTTTCTTGTAAAATTAGCTTTCTTGCGGCAAAAGAAGGGCATCAACCGCCTTACGGGTGGCCCACGAGAGCCCAAGGCGCGCCTAGGGGTAGGAGGCGTGCCCCCCTGTCTCGTGGCCACCCCGGACACCGTTTCGCGTTGATTGTTCCTCCGGAAAATCCCAAATATTCCAAAATAATTCTCCGTCCGTTTTTATCCCGTTTGGATTCCGTTTGATATTGGTTTTCTGCGAAATATAAAACATGCAACAGACAGGAACTGGCACTGGGCACTGGATCAATATGTTAGTCCCAAAAATAGTATAAAAAGTTGCCAAAAGTATATGAAAGTTGAAGAATATTGGCATGGAACGATAAAAAATTATAGATACTACGGAGACGTATCAGTGTGACGCTTGTCAGAAGTTTTCACGCTGAGCTCGTGTTCCGGCTCAAGAATTAAGGATGATTCCTATCACTTGGCCGTTTGCCACTTGGGGGCTTGATATGGTGAGACCCTTTAAGCGCTCCAAGGATAAGAAGACCCACCTGTTGGTGGCGGTTGACAAATTCACCAAGTGGGTTGAAGCGGAGCCTGTGAGCAAGTGTGATGCGGCTACGGCGGTTCAATTTCTCAAAAATATTATCTTCCGCTTTGGCTTTCCACACAGCATTATCACGGATAATGGTACAAACCTTTCTAAAGGTGAGATGGAGGATTTCTGCCAGAGAGAGCACATCCGGCTTGACTTAGCATCCGTGGCGCACCCCCAGTCCAATGGTCAAGCGGAGAGAGCCAATCAAGAAATCTTGAAGGGTATCAAACCCCAGCTCATGGTGCCTTTAAAGCGGACGCCAGGTTGTTGGGTGGAGGAATTGCCTTCTGTGTTATGGAGCATCAACACCACCGCCAATAGATCAACGTGTTACACACCTTTCTTCATGGTATACGGGGCAGAGGCAGTCCTCCCAAGTGATATTCGTCATGATTCGCCCCGGGTTGCCAATTATGTTGAAGCGGACAATGAGCAAGCACGCCAGGAGGCGTTGGGCCTGTTAGATGAAAAACGGAATATGGCTTTGGCTCGTTCGGCGGTTTATCAGCAAGACCTACATCGTTATCACATTCGCCGGGTTAAGACAAGAACCTTTCAAGAAGGCGGCTTAGTGCTCCGGCTCATCCAGGATCAGACTGATATGCACAAGTTATCCCCACCTTGGGAAGGGCCCTTTGTGGTCAGCAAAAATCTGCACAACGGATCATACTACCTCATTGACGTTCGAGACAACTCACGCAGTTCTGAGGAGGAGACCCGACGGCCGTGGAACATAGCTCTCCTTCGGCCTTACTATACTTGAGCCATAGGCTACTCTTATGTACATATTTCGACAATGTATATATTATGATAAATAAAATAAACCAGCATCCTTGCTATAAGCAGGGCCTCTGCTGTTTTTTCTCAAAGTATCTTTGAGTTACATGGGGGCTTCAGCTAACAAAGCGGAGTAATACCTGTTAAACCGGCTATCATGCCATAATACAGCTTGGGAGCTTCACACCCAAGGGGCCAAAGAGAGGCTGGATGCTATGCACAGCTCAAACATAGGCACCCAATGAGCATAGCTCACAAAGTTACTTGGGGGCTCTTAGCATGACCTGCCGAACGTTTGACAGTTACTCTCATTGAGACCCTCAACTTGTCAAAGTTAAAACAACGATTGGTTAGTTGGAGGCCCATCTTAAAAGGCTTTGTTAAATGGTTTAACTCAGCGGCCTGGAAGCCCACGAAAAGCCTCGAATTTGGGCCTGGCAGCCCTCGAAAAGCCTCGACTACACGGTTTTATTTGCTTTTGTCAGTTCTTTTTGACTTTTATGTTGAACCAGTAACTTTTGATCTGGTCTGGCTTTTCAGTCATCATATTAACTCGGTGTTTGTTAACCCGGCTTGGTTTGCAACTATAAGTTGTCAGACCTTATTATCAAACCGTAGTTTCTTAACCCAGCCTGGCTTTGATTACATGTCACCAGTTTTGATCATCTGGTGTTCATGGTAACCCGGCATGACTTATTACACGCCATCGTCATATGGTGAGAGTTATAAAAGCTCAAGATTTGGGTTTTCACCCTTACTACAATCTAAGTTGGTAAACCAACTATGTGATGTCATATCACAGGTATGAATTATTTCATATTTATTCAAGTTTGATTATCAATCAGGCTTTATCTTGGGCATTATGACCCGTTCGGCGGTAAACCGCCAGGACAATTTTTTTATGCAGACATCAGGATCACATGATATTATCAAAGTATAAGCAAACATCGCAAGTATCATGGCGAATCAACAAAGTCATGCATCAATACCACATATCAAAGAGTTTTAACTAGCCTATTACAAGGCGCTTTAAGGCCCAAAATGCTGATTGTTTTACGCAACCTAGTCTGTCAAGATAATTTGAATGCCAGTTTAAGACTCATTGCCAGGACGACGTGAAGTTGATGGATCTTCCGGCGCCGGTTCAACCTCCTCCTATCCACCCAGAGGCTGGAAGTCAATGGTGGTCCAGTCAATCCGGGTTAGAGCCTGAAATACAACTTCTTCACTTATCAGATTGGACGGGTCAACATCAGGGGCGTAAGTATGCTTACGGATTGGCAGGATAAGGCTTTGCTCTTCTGTCACAGTCGTATCAACTTGATGATTCCCTTCATCATAAAAAGATCGATGAACAGTCGGGTTAGCCTCTGCAACAAGTTGACTTGATAGCGGACGCATTTCCTTTGTTAGAGCTTTGAGGGCTTCATTGTCAAAAGCTGACCCGTCTGCTTGTTCATCCGGAAATCCCTTAGCGATATCAACTGGATGCAAGTCAGATATCCATGCTTTGGCCTGAGTCAGTGCCAGAAAAGCCCCAGCCCTGGCAGCAGATTGCTTCACCTCCTCTATCTGAGCCTGTGTCATGGATAATCTTGCTAGTGTGTCCTTGATCAATGTTGGTGCCGGTTTGTTGTATGAGACTGCAGAGATAACCCGTTTTGCACCAGTATACAGTTGTTCAATCCGTGTATAAGCCGCCTTCAATTTCATCCGCATATCCGCTCCAAGATGAGTAATGCGATGGCCTACGACGGTTTAAGAATTCATTGCCTAACCAGCGGTGTTGATGAAATGGAGAAGCAAGTTATTATAGAATACTTACCAAAAACTGCAGCTATCATGGAGTTCACTTGATGTTTCAGACCCATCAGCTCTTCCTCCACCGGTTTAAGAGCTGCTTCGGCATTTTCAGCCCGTTTCAACAAAGCAGCTCTTTCCGTTTCCCAATTGGAACGTTCGGTTTTGAAGCTTTCTTTCAACTGTTCCATGCCAGTCAAAGCGCCCTTTAGCTCCTCTTTGGTTTTAAAGGTTGCTTCTTGCTGGGACTTGATGTTTTCTTGAAGATCAGCGATTTGAGTTTCTTTGATAGTCTTCTCGGTCCGCACAAGTCAGAAAATGAAGTTGTTAAAGTCCCAAGCACATAACAAGTTATGCCCTTAGCACTTGGGGGCTAATGTGGATTGCTTTTTCAAAAAGTTAGTATTTTCAAGTCCCAAGGCTCAATCCAGGTATTAAGCTTGGCACTTGGGGGCTAATGTAGATTGCTTTTTCAAAAAGTTAGTATTTTCAAGTCCCAAGGCTCAATCCAGGTATTAAGCTTGGCACTTGGGGGCTAATGCACATTTGATAAAAAAATAACAGCCCATTCCATATGTTCAAACGGAAAGTTCAACATTCAGAGCAAAGTAACAGGTCTGATCCACATATAGAGTACTGAACTTCCACGTTGACAACCATCATAGCCAAGTTAACTATCTACTCCCACTAATACTCTAGTAGCGTACAAGTACTAACTTACTCTTAGCTAACTAGACGATGTCGGCCGCCATCTGTGGTACATGCTAAACGCCGGCACCAGCATCCTGCACCTCGCCTCGGACTTGCAAGAGGTGCGATAGGGCGCGTTGCTCACGCGCGTTGGCCCTTTCCATGCCGGCGTGGTCCACCGAAGCTTTGGCTTCCAATCAGGAAACCCACTTGACGAACTGGTAGTAAAAATCGGTGTCGCGAACGCGTGCTTGTCCGACAGCCTCCAAGGCTATTTGCCGGGCGCCGGCCTCCATGTAGTTGGCCCAGTTGCGGGTGCTCTGCTCGCGACTCAGAGCGTCGGTGCGCTGCTGCTCCATGTCCTGCTGGCGGCGCAAATCGGCAATATGCTGCTCCTCCGCCATGCGGTCGCGCTCCAACAACTCCTGCTCCTCCGCCAGGCGGTCGCCCTCCAACAACTCCTGCTCCTCCGCCAGGCGGTCGCGCTCTAGCAACTCCTGCTCCTCCGCCAGGCGGTCGCGCTCCAATAACTCCTCGATCTCCGCATTGCCATCTAAAGACAGATAGAATGCCTCCTCCCTCTGTCTGCCTTCCGGTGAAAAATCAAACACTAGTTCCGGTGATGACCGCCTCCAGCGACGCCTACCACGGACGGGCGAGAGCATGGCGGATGTGGCGAGCAACATCAGGCTGGTGGGGGCTTATGAGGATATGGCGAGTTGGGTCACGGTGCCACCGGAGAAGGCCGGAAAACAGTACATATAGGCAAAAGGTAGCGTGACGGTTATCAGAATTCAATGCATAATGGCTTAGCGCGCCAGCTTGCCGTGGAAAACTAGAGAAACTGAAATTATGACTGTGCCGTCCCGTCCTGTCTTGGCCGCACGCCGGCATGGCAGTCAAACGAGTGCACTCGAATCATCTCCCTCCTTGTCAATAATGATTCCACTGATTTAAAAAGCCCGCAACAATTAAAGCGCATCTTTTTTCGCATCAGTTAGTTGCCTTAATTACGGCCGGCTGCATGAAGGCACTCAGAATCGCTCGCAACCAGTACGCGGAGCAGCATGCAACGAGTCGCAGCCGAGGGCACGCATGCAGCCACTTAAATCGTTGGAATTAAGTAGGCTTAAACTTCTACATGCTGTTAATTATTGCCATGCCTTGGTCTTGCTGCTTTGCTCATGGGACTAATAAACCCGGACGGAGGGAGTACCTTGGTTGGTGAGAGGTTTGAATTAAGCCCTGCAAACCAGAAAGGAGGTACTAGTACGTGTGTGATCTGCTATTTATTCATGTAGGATCAAGTAGGTCGTTTCTTGAATTGAGCCCTGCAAACCGGAAAGGAGGTAGTACGTGCGTGATCCGCTATTTATCCGTGTAGGATCGATAGTGTAGCTTGTCAATTTCTTTAGAGGTAGGCATTTTTATTCAAAAAACTGCCACTTCGCATCTTGCGTCGCAAATAAAACTGCCAGGAGCGCATTTGTAGGTTAGCTAGTGATCGATCAGTAACTTGTAAACACTGAGCGAACAGAAATAAGTAACTATTAATGCATCTCAATGATTCACAGATCATATACAAATTGTAGCTCCAAAAGCAAAGATCAGCCACTTCGGATCTTGCGTCGCAACTAAAACTAACTAGCATGATTCCCATACATAAGATCAACATGTTAATGCATCTCAATGATTCACAGATCATATACAAATATGTAGCTCCAAAAGCAAAGATCTAGAAAAAACATTTGTTCTTCCTACTAACATGGATGCTTCTCTTGGCCAACATTCAGTACATACTGAAAGACAAATTTGTTTGTTTCACCAACAGCTGGAACCATGAGAATGAACCACACATGATGGAGGAACATCCACTTCAATATGATTTGGTCTTCTCTCGATCACACCGCGAGACTATTTTCGGAATACAAACTTTAACTTAGGCAAAATGATGCCCATTGTATAATCAGACCAAAGCAATGAAGCACCTAGTATTGGCCAATAAATAGTACATTACTACTTTTCTGCAGTCCATGAAGTGACTATCCAATCTTTGTGTGTCTATTTTCAAATGGCACTGCATGTAGTGACTATACTATTCTTTTGTACAGTTCAACCAAAATTGCGGACACTTTGTTTGTTTGCCAAATAGCAACAGGCAGACATCTTTGTCTGCACAAATATCAAGCAGCTAGTAGACATATACCCCACCATGTATTTTCGGTTTAAACATGTCTCTTCCACTTAGCATCTGCCATGTTCTGTACTGGACAATCTGATACAGTTATGTTTTGCCCTGGACAATTTCATACTGAATTGATTTGCTGGTTCAGAGCAGAAATATAGCGCCTATTCTTCATCAGACCAAGGATATCCATGTTAGCAGTGATGGAAGAGGTGAAATCGATACAACCGAAATTGAGCATCCAATCATTGAATCCTGTCCTGCACCTCCAATGTAGGTCCACCCTGCCAATAAATTCACATGCAAACCACTAGTATTACTATCTAATGACAGTACAAAAGGAGTAGCAAGATAGTAGCAAACCATGTACCTTCGTAATGAACAGCTCATAGTGCCACCAATTGGATATAAAGGTTTGGAAATAAACTTGCTCTTAGTGTCGAACCAGTTGGACTTTTTGTGTAGTTCCACTAAAATCGAGCATCCCTGTTTGCATAGATATTGGAAGTGTGATTACTATAAAAGTGGCACTAGTTGAAGCATAGACTCACAAATATAAGCATTCCAATTTCTTAATGGGAAAAGGTAGCAAGACTGTTTCTAACCACCTATTTGAAGGAATAAATAAAGCAACAACGGCTGATGTCAGGAAGGCATACATAGTTTTTTCTGAAAAACTAAGCCATTCCTGACCTTTCCTCTTCTTTTAAGTAAATTTTGTGCAGTTCTACTAAAATAAAATGCCATCACCGCCTTGACAATTCAGTGACATTGTACAAAGGGAAATGACTTAACATTACATCATGATGTCAGGTATGTAGTCGATAGGCATTAGAGACAAACATACAGACCACCTCCACTAACATAATGAACATTAATTTTAACAAAGGTGTGACTAGCTTTACCGGGATAATTTGACTGAACTCTACACCCTCTGTTCCTTAATATAAGACGCTTTCACTGTTCAATTTAAAGTACCCAAACGTCTAGTATTTAGAAAAACAGGTAGTAGTTTTCTTGAGCACATATCTGGGAAAGCTTGCCACACTTTATTTATGTTCATACGCTAATGCAACACCATTCGAATACTACAAATATACACTAATCCAGTGGCTAGTGCAACAGTAGAGTAGTTAGTTTATTACAGGGTACAGTACAATGGTTTTACTGAACAGATTTCAATAAACTCTAGCACTGAAAGGTTTCTATAAGAATTAACAATACAAAATGTAAAGGTAACAAGTTTCAGCATTGGTATACTAGCTATGCATGAGCATTAAATCAAATACAAAAGTCTGAAGGTAACTAGCATTATTAACTAATGAAAGTATTAAAAAATTGCAAACCATGTACCTCCAAGGTAAATATCATTTCGAACTCGGGGGGGGGGGCCTTAAAAATTGCTATCCCAATCTTGATAATCGATCAAACACAAAAACTTGATCGAACGAATCAAGAGAACAGCCGGAGGAGGAAGTGCCCACTCTTAACCTTTCCTCTTGTCTTCATAATTGTTTGTGCAGTTTAACCAAAATAAAATGACATCAGTGCCTTGGCATTTTGGTGACACTGTAGAAAAAAATTAACTTATCTCATGAACATGAGGTATGTAATCTATAAGCATTAGCAGTGCAAAAATCTGAAGGTAGTAACAAGTTTCATCATTGGTATACTGGTTGTGCAACAACATTAGAATGCCTTAGCTAAAAAATCTTTAATACATCCACAATCAATAGCTAACCCTGAAATAATCCAGTGACATTAAATGGTGTTGCTTAAATTTATCGGCGGTATTAGACTGAGAGCGGCATTAGTTAAATGTGGCATCACTTTAGCAATAGCATTGCTTGACTTGACTGCTGGCGTTATACTAACAGCAAAAAAAGTGGCAATAAGAGCATGGGAGGCCCATTCGGACAGTGGGTGCACCAGTACGATGTACCTCCACGGACGCAGAGTGGTGAGGGAGGTATGGTTGCCCAGAGCAACAAAATATCTAGGCAGCATATGTGGATTACGTCCATTTTTGTTCTCTTTAGCCTCCTTTTTCCTATGTGAGGATAACAAACCGATCGATCTGGTCATTCTCTATTGCATTGTCATGCCTTTCTACCCTTCTTCAACCAAGAGACACAAGACTCATTCCTTAGCTACTGATTTTCCCCTTTTCAACCTAGATGCGGGTTCGATGCCTACTCTCTTGGACAGTAAAGTCTCCCTTCCTTTCCTTATTCAACCCAGACATGGATTAGTCTGCATGAAGTAGGGTTTCCTTTAATAGCGCAAATCATGGTTTTCATCTGCGTGGCCAGCAGAGCAGAGGATAGCAAATTGGGAAGATGGTGGAGTGGAAAAAGATCCACATGCAACGACGTGGCAGATGGGGCAATAGAACAAGGGTATGGTTCGAAAAGAGGTAGCATACCTGAGGGTCAGCGGGAAGTGGCTTCGCTCGTGGTTGTCGTCCTCCGCACACACTACGGTAGCGAGCTTGGGGACGGAGGCCATCACGCGCGGACGCTAGGTCTGAGAGGACGTCCTTGTCGTCAGTGCGTGACCTCGCTCGCCGACAACGAGTGTGTCAACGCTGCACGTCCTTTTCTTCCCCGGTGGATCTGTGACCACCGGTGAGGAGGGAAAGAGAGGCCGTCCTTTTTAGATCTGGAGAGAGGGTGGTAGTGTGAGAAGCAAGTGGGTAGCCTTTAGCAAGAAAGCGGTGAAGCTCCAGCATATATATCTTTTTTATACTACTAGTACTGGAGGTGGAGTAGTGGTAGAGTAGTTTATATTTTCTCTGCGTACAGTACCAGTTAGTCCTGCTTCAAAACTGAACGGCACGCCATTAAAAAAATAAAGGTCGATAACTAATGCGGCACCTCAGGCCAATGCGGCCAGATCGCATTTTGCACGAGAAATTACACACCATGTTTCGTTAACATGTGGCCCCGTTCCAACATATCAGTGAGACGACGACGAGTAGTAGTATTTCCGAACGGACGTGTAGGCCGGGGCGCCTCTTCGTGAACCGTGGCAAACTGGCAACCGCCCACCGACTCTTTGCCTTTCCCTCTCGATTTGGAACTGCTGCCGCACGCTCTTCCTCTCCCTCCTCCAATTTCCTTCAGCCATTCACCCTTTCTTCTGCCATTGTTCGATCGTCTTCTCCATGGAGGGAACAGGCCGAAAACGACCCCATTATTCGTGCCCCAATCTGAAAGATGACATGGTGGAGGAATTCATTGATCGGTGTGACGTCGGCTAGCATGGAAAGTTCGTTCAAGCCCATTCTCGACTCAACTAATAACATCATTACAAGGAACCCCAAGAGTCAAGGAGCGGTTTGATCTCCCCTATCTTCTTTGCTGTGACCCTGATGACTGGCACCGGGACGACGGAGGCCTCGCCCTATGCAAGTTGATGCCGCTTGATAATGATACGTATGATGTTAAGATGCCATCGCTTGAGGGTAAGGCTTGGGCAAGCGCAAATGGAGATTGGGTTGTTTACATTGGGTCCAACTGCGAGCGCGAACTTGTGAATGTGTACACTCGTGACCGGGTTCCACTTCCAAAAATCTCAGCATACTTCCCAGAGGTTGAGCACACCGGTATTGTACGCACGTTCAAATATGATCATGGTGATTGTCTTCTACGGAAGATAGCAATTTGTCGAGTTCCCAACCGCTCTTGGAATTACAACAACTATGAAGTTGTTGCTATCTTCGACAAGCTTGTTACCGTCCTTCATGGTTTGACTGGATGGATATTGCTCAAAAATCAATTTCTGTACACGGATGAGTACTGTGATGCAATTCAATACGAGGGCCTTGTGTTTGCTGCCACCACTCGTGGCACTGTTTTTGCATGGAATCCTTATGATTTCGGTACGTTTGTCTTCCACCGTAATTATAATTGTTTCATCCACATGCATGCGGGTTAGCAAGTTTCCCTTTACTAATTAACCTTGTTCTTGTGTTTCCAAGGTCTTGTGAACATTCCACCACCCATACTTGAAAATTTTTATAACCAAGGGGGAGATGACGATGGTGATGATCACGAGCATGAGGACGAGCAACGCCCATATACTTTGTGGCGCCTTGCAACTAATTCCGATGGATCACCTCTTCTTGTGTGTATACAACCCACTGATGATGTTACTACTAAGGAAGCAGGTGTAGTCTCTCATGGTCGCACTCTCCGGACCTATTCCAACACCCATTGCATGGTATTCGGGATGGATACTAGTGTGCTAGTGCCAACTCCTTCTCCCTGGTACATAATTGATAGTCTTGGAGAAAACTCGCTCTTCCTTGGACAAAACTATCCAATGATGGTGAAAGGCAATCCAACTGTTGTTGACACAATGTTACTACCACTTATGAGAAGCAATTGTGTCTATACCTCGGACATTTGGGTGGTTCCCTACCCTGGTACTGATATAGTAGGCCGCTTCAGCCTGGATGATCAATCCTGCGTTGGTCTCCAGATCGACAATGGATGGCCCGTCCCAGAGAATCACTTGTGGTTCAAAGCAAGTGTTTCCAACGCCGAGGAATGGTTGAGTTGAAGTTCATTTCATTGCTTGTTATTTGTTGTGTGGTGAAAACTTTAGTATTTATAATGTATCCTCGTTGTCGATGTGGGTTGATGACCTGTTGTATGTAATAAAATGATATGCCTATGATAAACTTACTAAATTTATGAATGGCTTTCGAGTCGCTTCTCTAAGTGAGTGGTGCGACGAGGCAAAAATATATTTTCCGAATACATAATTGTACGTGTATTGCAACAGGTTATCAGATGAGGCCAATCAACAATAGTAGTACACTATTTGTACTAGCTTCACATGCTTCGCGCGTCGGGCGGGTGTTTTTACTGTAGCCATATGTTAATATGTGTTCGCTGTACGTAACCAGCACCTCGAATCCTCGATACTAGTAGGAGTAGTTTATAGTAATTAGTAGGAGTAGTAGGGTGGCATGGGCCATAACAAGCATTCACGTCCAGGAGTACGGCACACACCACCACCACCACATCCATCCGACACCATATTATTTCTTGGAGTCTGTGCTAGAGAAATCTCTTCAACCTCGTCGTTTCTCTAACTTCAGCCATAGCGCGGCGGGCGAGGTGGGGGTTTGCCGATAGTCGGTTTCCTCAACTGCGGTCCCACTTGTAAGGCCAACTCCAACGCACGACCCCAAACGGACCTCTGTTTTGCATGAACTCCAACGATAATTTTGACTAGACAAGCAAGACCAAAGAAAACAAGAACCACAAGAATACATTTTACTACTCCTGTAAGTTCGATTAGTGCCTTCTCGATGCATTCATTGTTGATCTGCAGAGGCTCGATCTTGCGTGCTTCTTTCTTCTTCGAGTGTAAAGAAGTAGACGTTGCTTCCTCGCATCTTGTCTCATGTCTAGCCTCTATTCTAGTAGGAGTATCAACAAGTGCACTAGTCTCATCTTTAGCCTCTGTGCTAGATAAAAGTGCTAGAACATCTACTAAATTGCGCTCTATCAATATATGGCTGTACTCTTCTTCCCAATATCAAGACTTGCATCCATTCTACTCCCTCCGTTGCACAATACATGCCTTCTATTTTTAAATATATATATGTATCTAGACATGTTTCAGTATATAGGTACATCCATTTTTGGACAAATGGAAGTCAAGTATTTTGGAACGGAGGGAGTACACAATAATTTTTTTAAGTTAGCACAACTAGTCTAATCCGAGAGCACAACCGAAGATTTGGTCGGGTTCTTCCTCCTTTTGCCGACACGTGGGACATCCAGCATCCAGGTCGTGTCATGAAAGAAAATAGAGTGGTTGTTGAAGCCACGTGATGTGCATCTTGGGTTCAACTGTAAATAGAATCTTAATACTACTCTTGAGTAACTCCAAAAGCGGCCACTAAAGATCTTTATTGGATTTGTTTTTCATCACCAGCACGTCGAGGTGAAAGATGTGTAGGTTCAGTGGGTCCTCTTGCGTTTTCACTGACATGTGGGACCGCATGTGAGCAAATAGACGATGGGCTCCGCGCGTCCGCTGGCTGGCTGAGAAGAGAGATAGAGGAGGGTTGAGCACGGACTGTAGGAAATTTGTTCTACGTACCTCGATATAGGCTCGATATAGTGGGGTGGCATGGGCCATAACTAGCATTCACGTCTAGCAGTACGGCACACGCCACCCACACGAGTCCCATCCGACACCAATTTTCTTGGAGTCCATGATACATCCATCTCTTCTCCCTCTTGTTTTCTCAGCCATCGTGTGGTGGGCGGGGTGGGGGTTTGCTGATAGTCGGTTTGCTCAACTGCGGTCCCACTTGTAAGTGAAAATGCAACACCGCACGCATTCCCGCTTGAGCGGCGTGCCAGACCAACCGTGTGGGGGTGCGACGCGGACACGGCAGGCTTTTCCTTTTGAACTCGTAACTTGTCAAATTTGGTTCTGCTCCATGGCGCGACCGATAGATAGAAAATAACGATTTTGCCTAGAGTAATGAGAGTTTGGTTCTGGCGCCATTCATGCATGGAGTACATACGAAAATTATGAAGTTGATGTGAAAGGTAAGATAATTACTAGTAGTATCATATACTACTACATGGATTTGACGGAAAGATAAAAATACATACGGATCCATCAACGACATCCTCACGCCCTAGTGCGCCGGGTCACCAACCGACGTGTGAGGAGCAGCGGCGTTGGCGGCGAGCTCAACGTGCTTGTAAACAATGTCGTCCAAGGTTGCCCTGCGGTCCAAGAAGGCCAGCGTCCTATCGTCCCCCTCTTGCATGTAGTAGTCCTTGTCAACGGTTTGCGCGTAGACGTGGGTGATACGTCTCTATCGTATCTATAATTTTTGATTGTTCCATGCCAATATTCTTCAACTTTCATATACTTTTGGCAACTTTTTATACTATTTTTGGGACTAGCATATTGATCCAGTGCCCAGTGCCAGTTCTTGTTTGTTGCATGTTTTACGTTTCACAGAAAACCAATATCAAATGGAGTCCAAACGGGATAAAAACGGACGGAGAATTATTTTGGAATATTTGGGATTTTCTGGAGGAAGAATCAACACGAAACTGTGTCTGAGGTGGCCACGAGACAGGGGGGCGCGCCCACACCTCCTGAGCACGCCTGGCACTCTCGTGGGCCACCCGTAAGGCGATTGATGCCCTTCTTTTGCCGCAAGAAATCTAATTTTATGAGAAAAATCTGGGCGAAAGATTCACCCCAATCGGAGTTTCGGATCTCCGGATATTAAAGAAATGATGAAGGGGTAGAATTTGAGAACGCAGAAACAGAGAGATAGAACCAATCTTGGAGGGGCTCTTGCCCCTCCCACGCCATGGGAGCCAAGGACCAGAGGGGAAACCCTTCTCCCATCTAGGGAGGAGGTCAAGGAAGAAGAAGAAGAAGGGGCTCTCTCTCCCCCTTGCTTCCGGTGGCGTCGGAGCGCTACCGAGGGCCATCATCATCACCGCGATCTTCACCAACACCTCCGCCATCTTCACCAACATCTCCATCACCTTCCACCATCTATATCTAGCGGTCCACTCTCCCGCAACCCGTTGTACCCTCTACTTGAACATGGTGCTTTATGCTTCATATTATTATACAATGATGTGTTGCCATCCTATGATGTCTGAGTAGATTTTCGTTGTCCTATAGGTGATTGATGAATTGCTATGATTGGTTTGAGTTGCATGTTTTATTATTGGTGCTGTCCTATGGTGCTCTCCGTGTCGCGCAAGCGTGAGGGATCCCCTCTGTAGGGTTTGCAATATGTTCATGATTTGCTTATGGTGGGTGGCGTGAGTGACAGAAGCACAGACCCGAGTAAGTAGGTTGTTTATGTATGGGATAAAAGGGGACTTGATGCTTTAATGCTATGGTTGGGTTTTACCTTAATGAATCTTTAGTAGTTGCGGATGCTTGCTAGGGTTCCAATCATAAGTGCATATGATCCAAGTAGACAAAGTATGTTAGCTTATGCCTCTCCCTCAAATAGAATTGCAATAGTGATTACCGGTCTAGTAACATAGTCAATTGCTTAGGGACAATTCCACAACTCCTACTACCACTTTTCCACACTCTCTATATTTACTTTATTGCATCTTTATCTAAACAGCCCCTAGTTTATATTTACGTGCTCTTTATTATCTTGCAAACATATCCTATCACACCTACAAAGTACTTCTAGTTTCGTACTTGTTCTAGGTAAATCGAACGTCAAGCGTGCGTGGAGTTGGCCGATAGGACTTGAGAGAGTATTTGTTCTACCTTTAGCTCCTCGTTGGGTTCGACACTCTTACTTATCGAAAGAGGCAACAACTATCCCGTATACTTGCGGGTTATCAAGACCTTTTTCTGGCGCCATTGCCGGGGAGTCATAGCTTGGGGTGAATATTCTCGTGTTTGCTTGTTTGCGTTATCACTAAGTAATTTTTAGTTGCTGTTCTAAGTTGTTCTCTATCTTTAGTTATGGATATGGAACACGAAATACCAAAAAAATTAGGTGTACTTGCTACTCATGGAGATGGGGTAACTCCTAATACCCTCGATTCTCACTTTGTGAAAGATATTATGTATTACTTTGATAATCATGTTCAACTTTATAATGGGAGACACGTTGGATCAACGTGAATACTTTAGGGATTATCGCTTGACACAAAAAGGGAAACTATTATGGGATCAATTTATTATGTTGCGTTGGTATGCTCGGGATCTATGCTTGAGATATGATATTACTTGTTGCTCTAGGATGAAGGCTCCAGACCTTCTCTTTTCATGCAAATTTAATGATAATGAAACCTTAGCTTCTTATGCTAATGGTATATATGATTACTATGATGTTGAACAAATTGAAGAATTTGTTGCCTTTAAGGTTGCTTATGAAATTGAATCTGTGTTTGAAAAGTATGAAGCTTTAGATGATGATGTTTATAGGCCTGAAAATCTTGCTATACTTAGATATTGCTATGAAAATTCTGAATACAATTACTATATTAATGCATTTATTGAGAAAGTCTTCGCTGTCCAATAAGAGACTAATATTTTGCAGGAAGCTATGGAAGAAGAAAGTGATGAAACTGTGAGCTCATTGGATGAAAAAGATGATGAGGAGAGCGAAGAACAAAAGGAGGAAGAGCGGATTGATCACCCGTGCCCACCTTCTAATGAGAGTAACTCTTCAACTCATACATTGTTTAATTCCCCTTCGTGCGTACTGAAGGATGATTGCTATGATGATTGCTATGATCCCTTGAATTTGTTTGAAATATTTCTTTTTGATGATGCTTGCTATGCTTGTGGCCAAGATGCCAATATGAATTATGCTTATGGAGATGAACTTGCTATAGTTCCTTATGTTAAACATGAAATTTTTGCTATTGCATCCACGCATGATAGTCCTATTATCTTTTTGAATTCTCCCAACTACACTATATTGGAGAAGTTTGTGCTTATTAAGGATTATATTGATGGGTTGCCTTTTACTACTACACATGATGATTTTGATAGATATAATATGCATGTGCTTGCTGCTCCTACTTGCAATTATTATGAGAGAGGAACTACATCTCCGCCTCTTTATGTTTCCAACATGATAGAATTGCAAGAAACTGCTTATACTATGCATTGGCCTTTACTATGTGTGCATGAATTGTTCTTTTATGACATGCCGATGCATAGAAAGAGAGTTAGACTTCATTGTTGCTTTATATATGTTACTTTGTGCTCACTACTAAATTACAAATCATTGTTAATTAAAATTGGCTTTGATATACCTTGGGATCTGGGTGGATTTATTACTTGAGCACTATATGCCTAGCTTAATGGTTTTAAAGAAAGCGCTGCCAGGGAGACAACCCGGAAGTTTTAGAGAGTCATTTATTTCTGTTGAGTGATTTTATATAGTCTAAAAACAAAAAAAATAAAGAGGGGAACCTAAAAACTTTTCAAAAAGGAAAGTGAAAGTGAGAGAGACAAGCATTGTTGAAGTGGGAGAGCTCCTTGAACTTTGTTCATGCTCACAGAAACTTTGTGAATCTTTATTACAGAAACTTTTCATTAAAAATAATTATCCCCTTGTAAAATTCCATTGTATTATAAAAATAATATGCCAAGGTTTGCCTTTAGGATGTTTACAATGCTTGTTGGTTTGTACGGTGCAGGACAGAAACTTTGGCTGTAGTGTGCGATTTTACATTTTTACCTGGAACGTCAATTGGTTCTGATTCCTTTTGAACTATCTTGCTATACAAATTGTTTATGTTTCCTAATTTTGGTAGAATTTTTGGGGTACCAAAAGTATGGTGCATGTTCAGATTCCTACAGACTGTTCTGTTTTTGACAGATTCTGTTTTTGATGCATAGTTTGCTTGTTTTGATGAATCTATCAATTTATATCAGTGGATTAAGCCATGAAAAAGTTATCTTACAGTAGACACAATGCAAAAACAAAATATGAATTGGTTTGCTACAGTACTTAGAGTGGTGATTTACTTTATTATATTAACGGATCTCACCGAGTTTTCTGTTGAAGTTTTGTGTGGATGAAGTGTCTAATCGAGGATGTCTCGATATGAGGAAAAGGAAGAGAGGCAAGAGCTCAAGCTTGGGGATGCCCGAGGCACCCCAAGTAAATATTCAAGGAGACTCAAGCGTCTAATCTTGGGGATGCCCTGGAAGGCATCCCCTCTTTCTTCAACAAGTATCGGTATGTTTTCGGATTCGTTTCGTTCATGCATTATGTGCAAGTCTTGGAGCGTCTTTTGCATTTAGTTTTAACTTTTAGTTTATGCACCATGCTGGTATGAGATAGTCCTTCGTTGATTTATAGAGTTCTCATTTCACTTCATTTAAATCTTTTGTGTATGGCTTTATAGAATGCTTCATGTGTTTCACGTATATCGTTTGAAGTTTGGATTGCCTGTTTCTCTTCACATAGAAAACCGCCATTTGTAGAATGCTGTTTTGCTTCATTTATATTTGTTAGAGCATGGGCATATATTTTGTAGAAAGGATTAAAACTCTCTTGCTTCATTTATATCTATTTAGAGAGATGATAGGAATTGGTCATTCACATGGTTAGTCATAAAATCCTACATAAACTTGTAGATCGCTGAATATGATATGTTTGATTCCTTGCAATAGTTTTGCGATATAAAGATGGTGATATTAGAGTTATGCTAGTGGGTGGTTGTGGATTGTAGAGACACTTGTGTTGAGGTTTGCAAGTCCCGTAGCATGCACGTATGGTAAACGTTGTGTGACAAATTTGAAGCATGGGGTGTTTCTTTGATTGTCTTCCTTATGAGTGGCAGTCGGGGACGAGCGATGGTTTTTCCTACCAATCTACCCCCCTAGGGGCATGCGTAGTAGTACTTTGCTTCGAGGGCTAATAAAATTTTGCAATAAGTATATGAGTTCTTTATGACTAATGTGAGTCCATGGATTATATGCACTTTTACCTTTCCATAATTGCTAGCCTCTTTGGTACCGTGCATTGCCCTTTCTCACCTCGAGAGTCGGTGCAAACTTCGCCGGTGCATCCAAACCCCATGATATGATATGCTCTATCACACATAAGCCTCATTATATCTTCCTGAAAACAGCTACCATACCTACCTATTATGGCATTTCCATAGCCATTCCGAGATATATTGCCATGCAACTTCCATCATCATCATATACATGACTTGAGCATTTATTGTCATATTGCTTTACATGATCGTAAGATAGCTAGCATGATGTTTTCATGGCTTGTCTGTTTTTGATGTCATTGCTACGCTAGATCATTGCACATCCCGGTACACCGCCGGAGGCATTCATATAGAGTCATATCTTTGTTCTAGTATCGAGTTGTAAGTAAATAAAAGTGTGATGATCATCATTATAGAGCATTGCCCCATAAAAAAGAAAAAGAAAAAAAAGAAAAAAAAGGAAAGGCCAAAGAAGCCTAAATAAAAAAGGGGCCCAAAGAATCCCATCGAAAAAGAAAAAGAAAAGAAAAGAAAAAGAAAAAGAAAAGGGGCAATGTTACTATCCTTTTTCCACACTTGTGCTTCAAAGTAGCACCATGTTCTTCATATAGGGAGTCTCTTATGTTGTCACTTTCATATACTAGTGGGAATTTTTCACTATAGAACTTGGCTTGTATATTCCAACGAAGGGCTTCCTCAAATGCCCTAGGTCTTCATGAGCAAGCAAGTTGGATGCACACCCACTTAGTTTTCAGTTTGAGCTTGCATAGACTTATAGCTCTAGAGAATCCGTTGCATGGCAATCCCTACTCCTCGCGTTGACATCAAGATGGGCATCTCCATAGCCCGTTGATTAGCCACGTCGATGTGAGACTTTCTCCTTTTTTGTCTTCTCCACATAACCTCCATCATTATATTCTATTCCACCTATAGTGCTATGTCCATGGCTTGCGCTCATGTATTGCGTGAGGGTTGAAAAGGCTGAAGCACATTAAAAAGTATGAACCAATTGCTCGGCTCGTCATCGGGGTTGTGCATGATAGGAGCATTTTGTGTGATGAAGATGAAGCATGGCCAAACTATATGATTTTGTAGGGATAAGCTTGCTTTGGCCTTGTTGTTTTGAAAAGACATGATTGCTTTATTGGGACGTGCTACATCTCGAGCTTGCGTTGGTTTTCCTTGAAGAGGAAATGGTGATGCAGTAGAGTAGCATAAGTATTTCCCTCAGTTTTTGAGAACCAAGGTATCAATCCAGTAGGAGGCTCCTCAACAAGTCCCACGAACCTACACAAACAAACAAAGAAGTCGCAACCAACGCAATAAAGGGGTTGTCAATCCCTTCACGGCCACTTGCAAAAGTGAAATCTGATAGAGATAGTATGATAAGATAAATATATTTTTGGTATTTTATAATATAGATGCAAAAAGTAAAGATGCAAATAAAAGTAGATTGGAAGCAAATATGATAAGAGATAGACCCGGGGGCCATAGGTTTCACTAGAGGCTTCTCTCGAGATAGCATATGTATTACGGTGGGTGAACAAATTACTGCCGAGCAATTGATAGAAAAGCGAATGATTATGAGATTATCTAGGCATGATCATGTATATAGGCATCACGTCCGCAACAAGTAGACCGACTCCTGCCTGCATCTACTACTGTTACTCCACACATCGACCGACTCCTGCCTGCATCTAGAGTATTAAGTTCACAAAGAACAAAGTAACGCATTAAGCAAGATGACATGATGTAGAGGGATAAACTCAAGCAATATGATATAAACCCCATCTTTTTATCCTCGATGGCAACAATACAATACGTGCCTTGCAACCCTTTCTGTCACTGGGTAAGGACACCGCAAGATTGAACCCAAAGCTAAGCACTTCTCCCATGGCAAGAAAGATCAATCTAGTAGGCCAAACCAAACTGATAATTCGAAGAGACTTGCAAAGATAACTCAATCATACATAAAAGAATTCAGAGAAGATTCAAATATTATTCATAGATAACCCTGATCATAAACCCACAATTCATCGGATCTCGACAAACACACCACAAAAAGACATTACATCAAATAGATCTCCACAAGAGAGGGGGAGAACATTGTATTGAGATCCAAAAAGAGAGAAGAAGCCATCTAGGTAATAACTATTGACCCGTAGGTCTGTGGTAAACTACTCACAACTCATCGGAAGGGCTATGGTGTTGATGTAGAAGCCCTCCATGGTTGATTCCCCCTCTGGCAGAGTGCCGGCGAAGGCTCCGAGATGAGATCTCGCGGATACAGAAGGTTACGGCGGTGGAAATTGTGTTTCGGGTGCTCCCTGGATGTTTTTGGGGTACGTAGGTTTATATAGGAGGAAGAAGTACGTCGGTGGACGCCCGAGGGGCCCACAAGACAGGGGGCGCGCCCTCCTATCTCGTGGAAGCTTTGGCTGCTTCTTGACTTGCACTCCAATTCCTCTGGATCACGTTCGTTCCAAAAATCACGCTCCCGAAGGTTTCATTCCGTTTGGACTCCGTATGATACCCTTTCTTCGAAATACTGAAATAGGCAAAAAAATAGCAATATGGGTTGGGCCTCCGGTTAGTAGGTTAGTCCAAAAAATGATATAAATGTGTAAAATAAAGCCCATAAACATCCAAAAGGGGTAATATAATAGCATGGAACAATCAAAAATTATAGATACGTTGGAGACGTATCAAGCATCCCCAAGCTTAATTACTGCTCGTCCTCGAGTAGGTAAATGATAAAAAGAGAATTTTTGATCTGGAATGCTACCTAGCATAATTCTCAATGTAATTTTCTTTATTGTGGCATGAATGTTCAGATCCAAGTGATTCAAAATAAAAGTTCATATTGATAAGAGAAATAGTAACAATTCAAGCATACTAATCAAAGAAATCATGTCTTCCCAAAATAACATGGCAAAAGAAAGTTCATCCCTACAAAATCATATAGTTAGGCTATGCTTCATTTTCGTCACACAAAGGTGTTCCCAACTTCTATACCCCCGATGACAAGCCAAGCAATTGTTTCATACTTAAATAATCTCAAACTTTTTCAACCTTCACGCCATACATGAGTGTGAGCCATGGATATAGCACTATGGGTGGAATAGAATAATGATGGGGATTGTGTGGATAAGAAAAAAAAGGAGAAAGTCTCACATTGACGAGGATAATCAACGGGCTATGGAGATGCCCATCAATTGATGTCAACATGAGGAGTAGGGATTGCCATGCAACGGATGCACTAGAGCTATAAATAAATGCTCAACAAAAGAAAACTAGTGGGTGTGCATCCAACTTGCTTGCTCACGAAGACCTAGGGCATTTGAGGAAGCCCATCGTAGGAATATACAAGCCAAGTTCTATAATGAAAAATTGTCACTAGTATGAAAAAGACAACTTATGAGACTCGCTATATGAAAAACATGGTGCTACTTTGAAGCACAAAATATGAGACTCACTACATGAAGAACAGGGTGCTACTTTGAAGCACAAGTGTGGAAAAAGAGATAGTAACATTGCCCTTTTTATTTATTTTATTTTTTTCTTTTTTTATTATTTTTATTTTTTTTCTTTTAGTTTTTTTCTTTTGGCCTTTCTTTTTCTTTTTTCTTTTTTTCTTTGGGCAATGCTCTAAAAAATGATGATCATCACACTTCTATTGATTACAACATAAGAATTACAACTTGAAACTAGAACAAGATATGACTCTATATGAATGCCTCCGGCGGTGTACCAGGATGGTGCAATGAATCAAGAGTGGCATGTATGAAAAATAATGCATGGTGGCCTTGCCACAAATACGATGTCAACTACATGATCATGCAATGGCAATATGACAAAAGTAATGTATGTCATGATGATGATAAACGGAACGGTGGAAAGTTGCATGGCAATATATCTCGGAATGGCTATGGAAATGCCATAATAGGTAGGTATGGTGGCTGTTTTGAAGAAGATATAAGGAGGTTTATGTGTGATAGAGCGTATCATATCACGGGGTTTGGATGCACCGGCGAAGTTTGCACCAACTCTCAAGGTGAGAAAGGGCAATGCACGATACCGAAGAGGCTAGAAATGGTGGAAAGGTAAAAGTGCGTATAATCCATGGACTCAACATTAGTCAAAAGAACTCATATACTTATTGCAAAAATTTAGAAGTCATCAAAAATCAAGCACTACGCGCATGCTCCTAGGGGGATAGATTGATAGGAAAAGACCATCGCTCGTCCCCGACCGCCACTCATAAGAATGCACAAGCTAGGTACACTTCATGTTTCAAATTTGTTACACAACTTTAACCATACGTGCATGCTACGGGACTTGCTAAATTCAACACAAGCATTCTTTAAATTCATAATCACCCAACTAGCATGACTTTAATATCACTACCCCCATATCTCAAAACAATTATCAAGTATCAAATTGATCATAACATCCAATTCACTTCCTATGATAGTTTTTATTATACCCAACTTGGATGCCTACCATTCTAGGACCAAATTATAACCATAGCAAATACCATTCTATTCTAAAAGACTCTCAAAAATATATAAGTGAAGCATGAGATACTAGCAATTTCTACAAAATAAATCACCACCGTGGTCTAAAAGGTATAAGTGAAGCACTAGAGCAAAAACTATCAAGCTCAAAAACATATAAGTGAAGCACATAGAGTATTCTAGCAAATTCTAATAAAATAGGATTCTCCCAAAAGGTGTGTACAGCAAGGATGATTGTGGTAAACTAAAAAGCAAAGACTAATATAATACATGACGCTCCAAGCAAAACACATATCATGTGGCGAATAAAAATATAGCTCAAAGTAAAGTTACCAATGAACGAAGACGAAAGAGGGGATGCCTTCCCGGGGCATCCCCAAGCTTAGGCTTTTATCTATCCTTTAATATCTTGGGGTGCCTTGGGCATCCCCAAGCTTAGGCTCTTGCCACTCCTTATTCCATAGTCCATAAAATCTTTACCCAAAACTTGCAAACTTCACAACACAAAACTCAACAGGAAATCTTATAAGCTCCGTTAGTGAAAGAAAACAAAACCACCACATAAGGCACTGTAATGAACTCATTCTTTATTTATTTTGGTGTTAAAACTACTTTATTCCAAGTTCTATATGGGTTATAAACTATTTTACTAGCCATAGATGCATCAAAATAAGTAAACAACACACGAAAAACAGAATCTGTCAAAAACAGAACAGTCTGTAGAAATCTATAACTAACGCAAACTTCTGGAATTCTAAAAATACTACCAAAATAGGAAGTACTATAAAATTTGTTTATTGATCAGAAGCAAAAATAATCAATGTAAAAACACATTTCTGTGATTTATTGAATTTTTTTCGTGAGCACAAAGTTTCTGTTTTTCAGCAGAATCAAATCAACTACCATCATAGTTTATCCTATAGGTTCTACTTGGCACAAACACTAATTGAAAGCTAAAAACACAACTAAACAGAAATTAGAAGCAAAAACTAAACACTAAACAGGAACAAAAACAAAAAACACAAAGAAAATTGGGTTGCCTCCCAACTAGCGCTATCGTTTAACGCCCCTAGCTAGGCATAAAAGCAAAGATAGATCTAAGTACCATCTTTGGCACTTGATTCATAAGTAGCCCGCATGATAGATTCATAAGGTAATTTGACTTTCTTTCTTGGAAAGTGCTCCATGCCTTTCTTTAATGGAAATTGGAATCTAATATTCCCTTCCTTCATATCAATAATCGCACCAATCGTTCTAAGGAAAGGTCTACCAAGAATAATGGGGCAAAAAGATTGCAGTCTATATCAAGAACGATAAAATCAACAGGCACCAAATTTCTATTTGCAACAATAAGTACATCATTGATCCTTCCCATTGTCTTTTTAATGGTGGAATCCGCAAGGTGCAAATTTAAAGAGCAATCATCAAGATCATGGAAACCTAGAATATCACATAAAGTTTTCGGAATCGTGGAAACACTAGCACCCAAATCACACAAAGCAAAACACTCATGATATTTAATTTTAATCTTTATAGTAGGTTCCCACTCATCATTAAGTTTTCTAGGTATAGAAACTTCCAAATTAAGTTTTTCACCATAAGATTGCAACAAGGCATCAACGATATGTTTGGTAAAAGCTTTTGACTATAAGCATGAGGAGAATTAACAACGGATTGCAAAAAGGAAATACAACCTTCTAAAGAAAAATTATCATAATCAAATTCCTTGAAATCCGAGATAGTGAGTTCAATACTATTTAAATTCATGACCTCTCCAATCCGACTTTTACCAAATTTAGCATCAAGATCTAAAAACTCCGAATTCTTGGGACGCCTTCTAGGTAACATTGACTCATCATCAGTCCCATAATTTCAAGATTCATATTGTAAAACATAGATCTAATAGGAGACGCATCAATAACTTTAAGATCTTCATCATTGTTTTCATGTAAACTAGAAGAACACGCTTTTATAAAGCTATCTTTTTTAGCACGCAATCTAGCAGTTCTTTCCTTACACTCATCAATGGAAATTTGCATTGCTTTGAGAGACTCATTGATATCATTCTTAGGAGAAGAAGATCTAATTTTAAGAGAATCAACATCAAGCGAAAGTCTATCAACATTCCTAGCCAAATCATCAACTTTGAGCAATTTTTCTTCAAGCAAAGCATTAAAATTCTTTTGAGAAATCATAAATTCTTTCACACTATTCTCAAAATCAGAGGGCATCTTATTAAAATTACCATAAGAATTATTGTAGGAATTTCCATAATTATTAGAGGAATTACTAGGGAATGGTCTAGTATTAAAATTTCTCTATAAGCATTGTTTCCAAAACTATTCCTACCAACAAAATTCTCATCCATAGATTCATTGTTACTCTCAATCAAAGTAGACAAAGGCATATCATTGGGATCAAGAGGAGTATTTTTAGTAGCAAACAACTTCATAAGTTCATCCATCTTTCCACTCAAAACATTGATTTCTTCTATAGCATGCACTTTTTTACTAGAAGATCTTTCGGTGTGAGAATAATTAGCCATAATATTATCAAGAAGTTTTGTAGCATGTCCTAACGTGATTTCCATAAACGTGCCTCCCGCGACCGAATCTAAGAGATTTCTAGAAGCAAAGTTCAAACGGGCATAAAATTTTTGTATGATCATCCATAAATTCAAACCATGAGTAGGGCAACTGTGAATCATCAATTTCATTCTTTCCCAAGATTGGGCAACATGCTCATGATCAAGTTGTTTAAAATTCATAATATCATTCCTAATAGTGATGATCTTAGTGGGAGGAAAATACTTAGAGATAAAAGCATCTTTGCACTTGTTCCAAGAATCAATACTATTTTTAGGCAAAGTCGAAAACCAAACTTTAGCACGATCTCTAAGTGAAAACGGAAATAACTTCAATTTAACAATATCATTATCTGTATCTTTCTTCTTTTGCATATCACACAAATCAACAAAATTGTTTAGATGAGTAGCGGCATCTTCACTAGGAAGGCCGGCGAATTGAGCTTTCATAACAAGATTCAGCAAAGCAGTATTGATTTCACAAGACTCAACATCATTAAGAGGAGCAATTGGAATACTAAGGAAATCATTATTATTGGTATTCCATAAAGCACACAATTTGGTATTATCTTGCGCCATGGCAACAAGTAATCCAACACACAAGCAAACGGAAAAAGGCAAGCAAAAAGAGAGGAGGAGAGGGGAAAGAGAGGGCAAATAAAACGGCAAGGGTGAAGTGGAGGAGAGGAAAACGAGAGGCAAATGGAAAATAATGTAAATGCGAGGGAGATGAGTTTGTGATGGGTACTTGGTATGTCTTGACTTGAACGAAGACCTCCCCGACAACGGCGCCAGAAATCCTTCTTGCTACGTCTCGAGCTTGCGTTGGTTTTCCTTGAAGAGGAAAGGGTGATGCAGCAGAGTAGCGTAAGTATTTCCCTCAATTTTTGAGAACCAAGGTATCAATCCAGTAGGAGGCTCCTGAACAAGTCCCACGAACCTACACAAACAAACAAAGAACTCACAACCAACGCAATAAAGGGGTTGTCAATACCTTCACGGCCACTTGCGAAAGTGAAATCTGATAGAGATAGTATCATAAGATAAATATATTTTTGGTATTTCATAATATAGATGCAAAAAGTAAAGATGCAAATAAAACTAGATTGGAAGCAAATATGATAAGAGATAGACCCGGGGGCCATAGGTTTCACTAGAGGCTTCTCTCGAGATAGCATAAGTATTATGGTGGGTGAACAAATTACTGTCGAGAAATTGATAGAAAAGCGAATAATTATGAGATTATCTAGGCATGATCATGTATATAGGCATCACGTCCGCAACAAGTAGACCGACTCCTGCCTGCATCTACTACTATTACTCCACACATTGACCGACTCCTGCCTGCATCTAGAGTATTAAGTTCACAAAGAATAGAGTAACGCATTAAGCAAGATGACATGATGTAAAGGGATAAACTCAAGCAATATGATATAAACCCCATCTTTTTATCCTCGATGGCAACAATACAATACGTGCCTTGCAACCCTTTCTGTCACTGGGTAAGGACACCGCAGGATTGAACCAAAGCTAAGCACTTCTCCCATGGCAAGAAAGATCAATCTAGTAGGCCAAACCAAACTGATAATTCGAAGAGACTTGCAAAGATAACTCAATCATACATAAAAGAATTCAGAGAAGATTCAAATATTATTCATAGATAAACTTGATCATAAACCCACAATTCATCGGATCTCGACAAACACACCGCAAAAAGAGATTACATCAAATAGATCTCCATAAGAGAGGGGGAGAACATTGTATTGAGATCCAAAAAGAGAGAAGAAGCCATCTAGCTAATAACTATGGACCCGTAGGTCTGTGGTAAACTACTCACAACTCATCGGAAGGGCTATGGTGTTGATGTAGAAGCCCTCTGTGATCGATTCCCCCTCCGGCAGAGTGCCAGCGAAGGCTCCAAGATGAGATCTCGCGGATACAGAAGGTTACGGCAGTGGAAATTGTGTTTCGGGTGCTCCCTGGATGTTTTTGGGGTACGTAGGCTTATATAGGAGGAAGAAGTACGTCGGTGGACGCCCGAGGGGCCCACGAGACAGGGGGCGCGCCCTATAGGGGGGTGTGCCCTCCTCTCTTATGGAAGCTTCAACTGCTTCTTGACTTGCACTCCAAGTCCTCTGGATCACGTTCGTTCCAAAAATCACGCTCCCGAAGGTTTCATTCCCTTTGGACTCCATTTGATATTCCTTTTCTTCGAAATACTGAAATAGGCAAAAAAAACAGCAATATGGGCTGGGCCTCCGGTGAGTAGGTTTGTCCAAAAAATGATATAAATGTGTAAAATAAAGCCCATAAACATCCAAAAGGGGTAATATAATAGCATGGAACAATCAAAAATTATAGATACGTTGGAGACGTATCAGTACGCTCGAAGTATTATCATTTTTATGTCAAATGATAGACTATTGCTTTGTATCACTCGTGTCTTAATATTCATGCCATGATTAGACATATTATCAAGATTATGCTAGGTAGCATTCCACATCAAAAATTATCTTTTTTATCATTTACCTACTCGAGGACGAGCAGGAATTAAGCTTGGGGATGCTGATATGTCTCTGTCATATCTATAATTTTTGATTGTTCCATGCCAATATTCTTCAACTTTCATATACTTTTGGCAACTTTTTATACTATTTTTGGGACTAACATATTGATCCAGTGCCCAGTGCCAATTCATGTTTGTTGCATGTTTTACGTTTCGCAGAAAACCAATATCAAACAGAGTCCAAACAGGATAAAAACGGAGGGAGAATTATTTTGGAATATTTAGGATTTTCCGCAGGAAGAATCAACGTGAAACGGTGTCCGAGGTGGCCACGAGATAGGGGGCGCGCCCACACCGCCTGGGCGCGCCTGGCACTCTCGTGGGCCACCCGTAAGGCGGTTGATGCCCTTCTTTTGCAGCAAGAAAGCTAATTTTATGAGAAAAATCCGGGCGAAAGATTCACCCCAATCGGAGTTACGGATCTCTAGATATTAAAGAAATGGTGAAGGGGTAGAATCTAAGAACGCAGAAACAGAGAGATAGAACCAATCTCAGAGGGGCTCTCGCCCCTCCCATGCAATGGGAGCCAAGGACCAGAGGGGAAACCCTTCTCCCATCTAGGTAGGAGGTCAAGGAAGAAGAATAAGAAGGGGGGCTCTCTCCCCCTTGCTTCCGGTGGCGCCGGAGCGCTACCGGGGGCCATCATCATCACCGCAATCTTCACCAACACCTCCGCCATCTTCACCAACATCTCCATCACCTTCCCCCATCTATATATAGCGGTCCACTCTCCCGCAACCTGATGTTCCCTCTACTTGAACATGGTGCTTTATGCTTCATATTATTATACAATGATGTGTTGCCATCCTATGATGTCTGAGTATATTTTCGTTGTCCTATCGGTGATTGATAAATTGCTACGATTTGTTTGAGTTGCATGTTTTATTATTGGTGTTGTCCTATGGTGCTCTCCGTGTCGCGCAAGCGTGAGAGATCCCCGCTGTAGTGTTTGCAATATGTTCATGATTTGCTTATGGTGGGTGGCGTGAGTGACAGAAGCACAGACCCGAGTAAGTAGGTTGTTTACGTATGGGATAAAAGGGGACTTGATGCTTTAATGCTATGGTTGGCTTTTACCTTAATGAATCTTTGGTAGTTGAGGATGCTTGCTAGAGTTCCAATCATAAGTGCATATGATCCAAGTAGAGAAAGTATGTTAGCTTATGCCTCTCCCTCAAATAGAATTGCAATAGTGATTATCGGTCTAGTAACATAGTCAATTGCTTAGGGCCAATTCCACAACTCCTACCACCACTTTTCCACACTCGCTATATTTCCTTTATTGCATCTTTATCTAAACAGCCCCTAGTTTATATTTATGTGCTCTTTATTATCTTGCAAACCTATCCTATCACACCTACAAAGTACTTCTAGTTTCATACTTGTTCTAGGTAAAGCGAACGTCAAGCGTGCTAAGAGTCGTATCAGTGGCCGATAGGACTTGAGAGAGTAATTGGTCTACCTTTAGCTCCTCGTTGGGTTCGACACTCTTATCGAAAGAGGCTACAACTATCCCGTATACTTGCGGGTTATCAGTGGGTGATTATGTCGATGGTGTCTTGCTGCGCCAGGCGCTACGCGGTGAGCGCGACCTCGAGGTGGACATTCTCCGGCGTGACGGCGGGCAGTCGCAGGGCCACCAGTGCGTCGAAGAGGTTGTAACCATAGTGGCCATTGAGGGTGGCGGGCATCGCAGAGCCTGGGCGCATCGGCTGGAGGTGTACGTCAAAGTCGTCCACGAGCTTCTTGACGACGGTGAACTTGTCGAGGAAACCGACGAGGACCTCATCGAACAAGGAGACGAAGTTGTCCTCCAAGCGGAACCTCGCCCTGGCGGCCTCAAGCAATACTACCTGGAGACGTTCCTCGGTGCCGGGCCGCCGGCTGATGCTCACGCTCATCGCCTCCATGGGTCTAGCTAAGCTTCTAGTCAACTGATCTTGCGATTCGAGTGATCACTCTTGCCCTTGGTTAGCGTGCATAGGTGTGTAGGATTTCGTACTACTCCTCGGACCTCTACTGCACCTGCCTTTGGCTGTATGATAGGTGGGCCAGCCACCCCTTGGGCCCACATGTCATTCACCCAAAGGCAGTTGCCGTAAGTCAATGAAGCTGTGTCCCCCTCCCTGCCGGTGCAGTATAGTCATCTCTCCGGACCTCTAGTTGGGGCCAAACGAGAGAAGTTTGATTTACTGGTTTATTGGTCCCCTTTGCATTTTGCACCAAGTTTTGACCTTTGATTTAACTAATAAAATGTTAATGCATGTAAACAAAAATGTTGTGTAAGTCACCTTACGAACACCAAATAATCCCAAAACACTTAGGCTAGCCATAGTGGGAGTAACTTAGGTAGTAACATAACACATCCCAAGAAACAATTGCTTACGTGGCATGGAGTTAATGAGGAAAGAGATGCTTGTGGTAACATAATATGTTACTGTAACATAACACACCCCAAGACAAAATGAGTCTATATCTCAATTAATGAAGGCTTGCATGTTACCATCCATATGTTACTACCCACTATGAAGGTAGTAACATAGACTAATAACATATGCATGTTACTAGTCTAAGTTACTCCCCACTATGACCAGCCTTAGGCACGGTGCATTAACTCCCTCCTTGTTTCTTATTTCGTGACATAACTACCAAACACGACATGCAATGTTTAGTTCATTGCATGTAATCCTATTAGTACTCTAGTTAGCAAAAAGACATTAAGTTCTCTCGTCGATAGGAATAAAACACCATGTATTTATTTACAAAGGGAGTAGTACATTTTTGTGACATGCATTACTAGATATTGCTAGTCAAATACTAAAATCCAGATGGACGTGGTAGTACTCCTAAATCTAGACGGTGGTGCTACTAGTACCAGTAGTAGTACTACCAATGTAGTAGTAGGAGTACTAGCACTATACTACCCGTTGGTCAAATTGTTACGTGTTGCTCCTCACAGTGAAATGACAAGACCCTGCGCCGGAGATGACACCTGAGTATAGGCGCCATGTTCGGCATACCATAGTCAGCCTCACCATCTGCAGTCACTATCATCATGGCTGTAGAGCTAGCCTGCTTACAACTAGCCCTGTTCGATATAATTTCCCATGCGTAGATGCCCGTGCATTGCATGGAACACCAAGATTGGGGGTGGACGGTGCCGGCAGCGACCATCGAGCCAGATTTTTCCATGGCCTTCTAGATGTGGTGGGGAGGAGATAAGGCTGATTGTGAGAGACAAGGAGTTGTTTGTAAATAGGGAACAAGTGTGGGCATCTTTTTGCAAAAATGGAGAAGCTTGGTTTGTATGCGTCAGATCTAGATCCGACGGCTATTGGTGAAAGATGGGAGGCACAACATCCTCACCAACTCAGGACCTGTTTGATTCGCAGGATTTTGAAAACGCAGGAATAGGACACGACAATATTACAAGTTTCAAACTAATATTACAAATGTTAGGAGTAATGTTGCACCTACGAAGAGGGAATTACTAGGAAGTTTACGTAAGAACTTTCATTACTTTAGGTGGATGCAGCATTATCGTACAAACTAAAATCCACTGCCATGACAAGTCACTAATGGGCAAATAAGTTTTCGAGTCTCTGGCCACTTGATGTTTCAAAAACAAATTCAGCTTCTGCGAAGACTTTGTCATTTAGGCTTAGACGCTTGCGGTGATCAGCACGCCATTCATTGTTGCGCCAGAGAACGCCAAACCTCATTACCTTGAGCACACTTGCCTCTAGAACAAAGAACCTGGCCAATTTAATCTCAGATGTGCTGCCTCGATAGTCGATCAAATCAATTTCTGTAAGATGGAGATCAAGGCATTCGATGAGATTGTTATAGTGCAGCACATTTTTCACTTTCGGGTCTTTTTTTTATCTGCAAAAGAAGAGAACATATTAGAGCAGCTGGCTATATAAGATTGCCGTGTCATCAAGAGGTACCGATATCATTCGCTCATACGATAGGGTTGGCTGGCTAGTGATATTTTTTCACTCTCTCTCTCTCTCTCTCTCTCTCTCTCTCTCTCTCTCTCTCTCTCTCTCTTTCTGTTTCCTCTCATTTAACAAGGAGCACGTGAAGAGCTTGGGCATTTGTTGCCTTCCACTATGTGGCCGATGCCATATTTCGCAAAAGTATGCCACATAATACGCATCGACGTCAAATCAAAAGATTTTGGCACCGCTCTCGCGATGTGAGAGAGTTGGCACCGCTGTGCACACAGACCCACATGTATAAACAAATCAATCAAACCATCTACACCAGCCTCTCACTCTCCCAAACAAGTGTTTTTTTATTGCCTCAGTCCCCTCTCTCTCTCCCACGCAGTGTTTTTTCATTGCGTGAGTTAATTTGGCACCGGAGCAAAGTTGGTGATCCAGATTGGGGCACCAGGTGAGCAATGGAGGGGCATCGATGCCAAATGCATCACAAGTGAATTTGGCACATGTTTTGTCCTACATAGCCCACTTTTGTACTCCCTCCGTCCCAAAATTCTTGTCTTAAATTTGTCTAAATTTGGATGTATCTAGTTACATTTTAGTGTTAGATACATCCGTAACTAAACAAATGTAAGACAAGAATTTTGGGATGGAGGGAATACTACCTCGTATTTAGTATAAAATTTTGACCATAGATTTACCTAAGAAAATGCCAATACATGTCACTAAAAATTACACCATTTGAAATTATGTTCAAATACAAATCCAACGATATAGTTCTTAGTGACATGCATTAACATTTTGTCAGTTAAATCTATGGTCAAATTTTGATACTACAAAATTGGAAGAGTAAACCAGGACGGAGGTAGTACTTGCTCTTAGGGTAACCATAGAATTACTAGAGTAGTCTAAGTTACTTTCCACTATGACTAGCCTAGGCTACTATAGTAGTACATCATAAAAACGATGCAGGTGATCACGTGAGAAAAAAATACTAAAAACATTTCTTTCGGTGCAGTGCATAGATGCAGTTTTGAACACTACACTTGTCATCGTAATTTGGGAAAATAATGAAAAAATTGAGCTACGTTGTGATTACCGTTTACTTATAGGAAAGAAGTTTCACCTTGATGAGTAGCTTCTCCGTGCACGGAAAGCATATAAGGAATCCAACAACTTGATCCAGATTGGGGCCGATAGATTTTAGTGCTAAGATCTTCACTGTGCGCATGGACTGGGTCAAGCTTGTGGGAATCATTTTCTGGAAGACAGTCGTAAATACATCAAGAAGAAATTTAAAAATGTGAATTTCAAGAAGACGGAGAAGAAGATGAGTGATGTACCTAAACGATTACGGATCCAATAAAGAGTTCGGAGAATTTGGCAGACGAGTACACCGACACTGTCAATTTCGACGCGTCAATGATCCTAATTTTTGTTGGACCTTCTAGATCCGATACAAGCAATCTCTCAAGGAAAGGCGCATTCTCAATGACCATAACATGGAACAGATGGAGTGATCTCTTCCCAATTGATGTCTTGTTGCAGGGCCAGCAAGACACATAAATCCATCGAAGATTCGTCGAGGCAATGTGGAGGCTAATGAACCCGTGGATCTGCTCAAGACGAAGGTACTCGAGCGCAGTACAGCTGCGGAGCAGGTGCTCCATAGCCTTCTTCGAGATGACAATGTCGAAGAGGTCGAGCTGCTTGAGTTGAGGGAGAAGAAGGGCGGGCGCGACATTAATCTGGGGAAGATAGCAGGAGCTGAAGCTGGCGCGGCGCAGTGTTGGCGTGAGGCGGAGCGCGGACGGCGACAGAGAGCGACATCGTCTAGCTTCAAAGTTGAGCTCCTCGAGATGATCTATGGCGGGGGATAAGAACCACTCGTTGAACTTGGGTTGGACCTTGCAGTTGGTACTGAACATGCGGATGTCAAGGCGTCTGGTTGGCCCAGGGTGCGATGAAAGGATCTTGGAGACTGCGGCCATGCGTTTGCAATCCCCATCGCAGAGGCAGCTGTTGACGGTGAGGTTGAGGGGGACGCAGCGCCAGAGGGGGCGCCATCGCCGGGAGAGAAGGGCGGTCCGCACGGCAGATTTGGTGGGGAGGAGGCCCATGATGATGAGCAGCATGTCATCGGGGAGGCTGTTGATGAAGTCCAGGCTCGCCGGATGCGGTTTTGGCTCGAGCTGCCTCCGTTTGTTGGCTGCCTCGCCGTCCATCTCAACCGGCGGCGATGCCAGTGTACACGTGTGCTGGTGTGTGTTGTGTGCTGGGTGTGCGCGAGTGCGTCCTTCTGTGCATGCCACCGCGCAGTGGTGAATTGTGCGCGAATGCGTCCTTCGCGCGCAAGAAGTGTGTCCTCAATGCGCCCTCAATTTACTAGCACGCGGGGTGCTACCCTGAGTGGTTTCAACTTTGTTTACTTCACCGCGTGTCAGATGGGCCTCTAGTTTACTTATTTTCACCCACTGCCACATGGGCCAGCACACAAAGATACAACGAGCTGACAAGGCAGCATGTGGATTGGTTGACCGGTCAACTAAACAATATACGGAGCTATATGCTGACACAGTGAGCGTATAATCCGTTGGTATAGAGAGTTCGAGTGAGAGGGGAGGCCCGTGAGAGATAGCAGAGAGAGAGAGAGAAAGAGCTACTCCCTCCATTCGATAATGTAGTTCCAACATTTTTAAGTCAAACTTTTTAAACTTTGACCAAGTTTATAAAGAAATTACTTATATCTACAATACCAAAGATAAATGATAGTATGAAGTAAGTACATGTTGTGATGAATCTAATGATCGTTCCAGATGTAAATGTTTTTCTCCACATATACCTGGTCAAACTTTTCTGAGGTTTGACTTTTCAAAACATACATATGCTTATGGACGTGATAGAGTCCCTAGAGAGAGAGAGAGAGAGAGTGAAAAAAGTGTGTGTGCGTGTGTGGAAGAGACATGGACAACACACGATAAAAGTAGAGAAAAGGCGTGCGTGTCTTACGCAAACATATCACACATGCATCTTCGACAATGGAGGCAAGGTGAGGAGATAGTGTGTGGTTGTTTGGAACCGAGAGAGCAAGACCCATAGCACATGGCCAAGAGGGGTCTGACAAACAAGGGAGAGAAGTCAAGAGAGACGTATAGAGAAAATGCAGACATGGGGAGGAGAGAGTGTATGTTTGTCATAGAGAGATCCCCTGAAGATCGTGATGGGACTACATGGGTGGGAGATCGAGTGACAAGGTGTGTGCGCGATAGAAGATGCCCCGAGAGATATCGAGATAGACGTATGGATGGACGGAGACAATACGTGTGTTCCTGATGGCTAGTAAGAGATAATCATACTTAGGAGGGGGAGTGCTTGCGCCTATGATGGAGTGAGGGATTATGGTACTTAGGGGGGTGCGTGTCACATGGAGAGAGAACAAGGGTGGAGAGTGTTGGATGGGTCTATATGTATAGCGCGAGCGAGACATGTGTATGTGTGAACCAAGGAGATATAAGGTCAGTTTGGCTTGCGTCCTGAGCATCTTTTGCCTGGCCTGGGGTTGTGGCTCGATTTCATGCACGCTTGTTTGGTTGCTACCATGTGAAAAAGAAAGCCCGCCTGGCATGGGTTCCCTTGCACTTTAATTAGCCTGGCTGGACTCCAGACACTGCAAGTAGCCTGGCCCAGGCGACCGATTTCGAACGCCTGGCCGTGCCTGGTCGTGCGGCCACGAGGCTAACAACAACATGGATGGATATTAGCATTAAATAATTGATGCACGGATTGATTGATGGGACATTGATGCTTTTCCTGGCCCAGGCATGAACCAAACGCTTCAGCACCACACAAGCTTGGCCATGCAGAAATATTTTACATCTCACATCCACAGCAGGCAGTACTGGCCATCAAGGCATGAGGGTCAGGTCACGAACCAAACTGACCAATAAAGTTTGAGAGAGATTGAGGAGCCCCAATATGGCTGAGTGGTGCGTCAGATAGCTGAGAGGGGGAAAGAGATATTCCATTCGCTTGATAATGCAGTGCATGTAAAATTTTTAGAAGTCAAACTTTGGAAACTTTGTTCAGGTTTACGCAAATGTTATTTATATCTACAATACCAAAGATACATCATAAAAAACTACATCTCATGGTGAATCTAATGGTATATGTTTGCCGTACTAGATGTAATTGTTTTTCTCCACGTACATGGTCAAACTTTGTGATGTTTGACTTTTCAATAAATCTATATGCTACGAACCGAGGAGAGTGCCTAAGTCAAGACAGATCAAGTGCGTGTGAAGGAGAATGAGTAAGTGTGCAAAAAGAGTATGTGTGTGAAAGAGAAAGTGACAACAAACGATAAATTAGAGAGAGTGTGTGTTTTTTCGTTTCTTATGCGAACATATCACGCAGGCATCTCCGAGATGGAAAAGCGAGGCGAGGAGATACACGAAGATAGCTAGTGTGTGATTGTTTGCAACAGAGAGAGACACCCCTGTAGCACATGTCCAATAGAGGTCTGGCCAACAAGGAACAAAGGTTGAGAGGGACACATGGATGGCATGGACGCATGGGGAGGGAGAGAGGGTGTGTTTGTGATAGATAGATCCCCTCGAGATCGTGAGGGGACTATATGGGTGGGAGATCGAGGGAGTGCGTGCATGATAGAAAGATGCCCCGAGAGAAATCGAGATAGACCATGCACATGTTTGTGATGGAGACTAAGATTAGCTAGTCATATACATATAGGGGGGACTTCGTGTGCCTACAATTGAGTGAGAGACCATCATACTTGGCTAGCTAGGCATGAGATTGTGTGTGTGTGTGTGCGTGTGAGATGGAGAGAGAACGAGGGGGAGAGATAGAGTTTTAGATGGGCCTATCAAGTGCGAGTGAGATATGCATGTGTATGTGTGACCCAGGTGGATGGAGAGTTTGAGAGAGGGGGGAGAGCTCCAAGACGATAGAGTGGTGCGTGAGAGAGTTACGGGCAAAGAGCCAAGGAATTTGTGTGCGTACGATGAGTGCACCCAAGATATCTAGCTTGGACTAGCTAGAGTATCATACATAGTGTGCGAGAGAGACCTATAGATGGTGTATATATGCATGCGAACTAG
>NC_041385.1:748288702-748289787 GCF_002162155.2 Triticum dicoccoides | reverse complement strand
AGATGGAGAGAAAGGGAGAGGTACCAACAAGGTTTTTGTGTCGGATGCGTGCGACAGAATTGAAGATTGTCGGAGAGAGAGAGAGAGAGAGAGAGAGAGAGAGAGAGAGAGAGAATAGGAGTCCGGGAGAGGGGGAGGTCGCGTTTTATGCATCAAAGACTGATATAAACCATGTTTCGATATAAACTTGCATTCAAATATTTAAATTAGAAAACATGTTGTCTGCAATCCGCACATGAATGGATATATGCGTATATCAAACAAGTTCATTAATTTGACTTTCAACATGTTCATGGAGTACTATAATACTGTACAACATGCTACTCGATTGAGGTGTTCAATTTTGGATTTAGTTCACTATTTTGACCTACTGAACGAGCTATTTCATTGAATCGAGATATTTCATTTTGGGTTTGATTCGCGTTTTTGAGTGGGTCAACTATTTTTCATATAGTAAATCGCTAGCAACGAGCATGTAAAAACACATTACTCCCGAGCATCATCTCTCCATCTAAAAAAGAAGTGGCAATCTAATATTTCAAAATTTGATTCGAATGGACTTGGTAAGGTAGACGTGGATGCTCGTTCTCCCAAAATTTGAACGAACCGTTAAACATCCTCTTTGCTCGGTGGAATTTGCCCGAGCAAATAAATGAGAGACGCGAAATTACCGTCCTATGTGGGACACGCATCAATTGGCCCGTTGTACATCGAGGGTAGGTTCGTAACTTCATCCAAGCGTGCCTTCTCCTCGGCCGAAATGACATGTGCCGAATAATTCATAAACCATGGTCGGCAAAACACACTCTCCTCGCCCGAAATAGCTCGCGCCCACTATTTCAAAACACGCTCTCCTCGCCCGAAATCGCTCGCTCCCACTATAGTTCAAAACACGCCCTCATCGCCCGAAATTGCTCCCGCCCACTATTTGGGGAGAAGCAAAGTTACTCTACTATCCCCGACCCTCAGTACACAGACCCAAGCGGAGAAGCCTATAGGCAAGGGTAGAACTGTAACTCCCCTCACATTTCAGACAAATACGTCCGTAAGACATGGTTCCACTTCCCTCCCAATTCCCCCCCCCC
>NC_041385.1:748177090-748288533 GCF_002162155.2 Triticum dicoccoides | reverse complement strand
TACCTCGTGGGCGCCAAATCACCTTCTCCCCGGGAAGCTCCCTTCTCCTGAGCCGCGAAGCCTCAGCCCCACCTCCATGGCGCCCCCCACCGCACCAATTTCACAGTCGCCCTCCTCCCTAATGCCGGAGACGTTGTCCATTTGCCGTCGTGCACTGGGCCGTGTGCCTCTTACTCCATGCTGCTGGTGCTGCCTCGACGACGGCCGCGTGAACTGTACCGGAGCCGATTCACCCCTGTCGTTGTTCATGGCGCCGGAGTGGCTCCAACTTCGGACCCGTCCAGAGTCCTGGCGCTGCTTCCCCGTAGCCGTCGACCATCGCGACATCGCTCTTTCCCTGCCGTCTGTCGCCACCGCAACTGCGCCGGCCTCACCGACTCGGCAGCTGGACCTGCCTACTTCACCATGCCGCCAGATAGGTCGCACCCTCATCTCAAATCACTTTATTTAGGCGTCAGTTGTCTGAATTTTTATTCTGGGCCAATCGATTCCCAATGGGAAGCAGCACCCCTCGAGGCGACGGAGCTCCTAGGCCGCCGGTTGGCTGGTGTCTAACGTAAGGGTGCGGGGCCGCAAGTTCGCCGTGGAAGCAGCGCTTAGATGGCTATCTTTTAGAGTTGCATGGGTTGAAGGTACTGCCGCCACCGGATCTGGATGACGGGGAGTCTTTGTGGATTGGCCCGAGGGCAGCGCAACCACGGCAGTGCGGTGGGGCGGGGAGAGGGGTTTTGGCCAGGCCACAGACGGCAGAGGCAGGCTGCTCTGCCGTTGGTCGCTGGCTCTTCGGGGAAGATTCCAAACAGTGTCAGCCGGGAGGCACAAGATGGCCATCAAGCCATCCGGCATAGATCGTACAGTACCAAAATAAAATAAAATCGTGTGACCCCAATCTAGTCTTCAGTCAACAGACGTGTGACCACTCTCGTACCTTGCTGTTGATCTCTTAGTGTATTTCTTCAGATCAAAGAGATATGTCGTTCTTAACATTATGCGTTATCTGCATCTTCAGACACACCGTCTTCCGACTCACCGCAGCTGCTCCAACAAGGGAAGCATACACCAGAAGGGAGCTATAGTCCCCACTCAACAGTTCCCTCCATCGAATGCATGTGCCCGACATGGACAGCCACAACAATTGCAGGGCCATCGACAAGTCAGCACATGATGCTCACTCCTATGGATGGCAGCCAGATAGGTTGTACCCTCATCTTACTTGTGTGCAACATTTATGGCTTTGTTATTCATCTAAGCATGGAAAATAGATCATCACATTTCACTGTATATTCATGCTGATCTCTTACGAATCTTGTTCAGGAGTTAACGTTGTTCCATAGTTCAACTAAGACACTAGTTCTTTAGGTAACGTTGTTCCATAGTTATCATCCATCAGCCAATGCTATCCCACAGGCTGGTGATTATAGTATCATACCACTTCTAGTATTACCTATGTTGTTCTTTAATACTTTTGTGTGCCATCTAGTTAATCTCGAGTACAAACGATACATATTCTGTAGCTTTCATCTGTGTTCTCCCTTTAGTTTATGAGACCTGTTGCTGCTAGTTAATCCCAGTCCTACTATTTATGTCGTCTCCTACAGGCACTCATTACATAAATCTAACTACTAGTTGTCTTCCATGCATGTCAGATATAATTGCACATACTGATATATCCATAAGAACCTCATGGACCAATGTAAAGGCCAATAAACTTGATGTCATTGATACCCAATATGATGGAACATGTAAAGGCAGTTCTTCAGAAGACTTGCAGAAAGATGATGAATCCTCTTCACCCCACAAGGTCCTTGCTCTAACTTGGCCTGTGATATGGCTACAACATACATATAATGTCCTGGAGTGTATCTACTCTGTTGCAATGCCATGTGCTTAGCATGCTGATCATGCATGTAAATATGTCATGCCTTCCTGTTTTTCAGTACCTATTCCATTCATGAGAACATGTTTTCAAATTCAAGTACTGTCATTCTACTCTATCGCAATGTCATCTTCTTAATTTGGACATCATGCTTATGAATATCTTATGCATTGTTATTCATCAGTATGTACTTCATCTGTCTACCATACCATGTTTTTTACATTGAAGTGTTGTTCTAGTGCTCTGTTGCAATGCCATCTTAGTTTCCCAATCATACACGTGTATGTTGCCTTAGTTATTTCTGTACGTATTCCGCTAGCATACAGTTTTACATTCAACTAGTGTTTTTTTGCTGTGTTGTCCTGTTGTATCCCTAGCTCTTACACCATACTCCCTCCGTCCGGATTACATGTTGCCGAAATGGATAAAAAAGGATGTATCTAGAACTGAAATACGCCTAGACCCATTCATTTTTTTCCGGATGGAGGGAATACGTGTCAATATGTCATGCCTTTCTATTCTTCAGTACCTATTCCATCTCTCTGTTGTCGCATGTTTTATAATTAAAGCACCATTCTTCTATACAAGGCATGCAAGGGGAAGACGACTATGTTAGAATCTGAAGGGTTACAAACAAGGCCTTTGCAAAAGATCCAAACGCCAGGAGATAATAAACCAACTCCAGTTTTTATAGATACTGCTCCAGCACAGAGAAACCCAACTCCTACTGATAATAAGCAGATTCCAGTGGCCAAAGAACTAGTCCGCTCCAGTTCAGCAAAAATATGTCAACTCCATTCTAAGAAGCGTGTGCGTATCCTTGCATCATGAAATTTTATAGCATGCTGATCATATTTTCTACATGTTTCTTACCCATCTCTCTTTTAGAAAATAAGCTTAACAGATAGAAGCATTTCTGCAATGGTATCGTTTATGAGGAAAGATTCTTGCAGGAATTCTCTATGCTCCAATGTAGATGTAAGTACCTGTTGTATATCATTATATTTCTACATCAGCATGTATTTTGTGAATCGGCGTGAATCCAACATTTATCTGATCTAAATTTAGTTGTAGCAAAATGTATGATTAAAGGCCACAATGTTGATTTTTGTAAGGAAAACTGCCTGGTAGTTTTGCATCCTGAGCTGCATGAGTGTACTATCTCATATCAGTGTGTTTGAATACTTTGGTTCTGCAGTGGGTTTCAGTTTTTTTTAGTGTGTTGTCCTGTCGTATCCCTAGCTCTTACATCATACTCCCTCCGTCCGGATTACATGTCACAGAAATGCATAAAACTGGATGTATCTAGAACTGAAATATGCCTAGACACATCCATATATTTCCGGATGGAGGGAATACATATCAATATGTCGCCTTTCTATTCTTTAGTACCTATTCCATCTCTGTTGTAGCATGTTTTATAACTGAATCACCATTCTTCTATATAAGGCATGCAAGGGGAAGACGGCTATGTTAGAATCTGAAGGGTTACAAACCAGGTCATTCCAAAAGATCCAAACGCCAGGAGATAATAAACCAACTCCATTTTTCATAGATACTGCTCCAGCACAGAGAAACACAACTCCCACTGATAATAAGCAGATTCCAGTGGCCAAAGAACTAGTCCGCTCCAGTCCAGCAAAAGAATGTCAACTCCATTCTAAGAAGCGTGTGCGTATCCTCACATCATGGAATTTTATAGCATTCTGATCATATTTTCTACATGTTTCATACCCATCTTTCTTTTAGAAAATAAGGTTAAACGATAGAAGACTTCCTCCATTGGGATCGTATTCGAGGAAAATATCTTGCGGGAATTCTCTGTGCTCCAATGCTGATGTAAGTACCTATTGTATATCACTATATTTTTACATCAGCATGTATTTTGTTAATCAGCGTGAATCTAACTTCTATCTGATCTAAAATTAGTTGTAGCAAAATGTTAAAGGCGCCAATGTTGATTTTTGTAAGGAAAACTGCCTGGTAGTTTTGCATACCGAGCTGCATGAATGTACTATCTCATATCACGCACATTACTGGATTGTAGTGCTTCTCTGGTTGCCCATTCATTCATTGTGTCAATGTTGCTTTTGTATTACCTTACCTGGCTAATGATAGTTGTGCCATATTGTGTTAATTTGGTGTAGGCTAGTTGCCCAAACGTTCGTTGTGTCAATGTTGCTTTCCTATTATCTAACTTGGCCAATGATAGCAATGCTAGTGTGTTAATTTTGTGCGGGCTGCTGAAGATAAGAAGACAAACTCTGAAAACAGCAAGGCAACCCCATTGTTCCTTTCCAGTAAATCTAGGCCAGGTAGTATGGCAATAACTCATGATTAATCTGTTTGGTTCCCGTCCTAATTTCTGTTATGATGTAGTGGTCGAGACACTCTCCACTATCAATAATACAAGCCTGCCAAAATTGCCATCTGAATCTGTTCAGTATCGTCTGTCTCGAATGCAACGGAATAAATGTATGTTTGTGAACCAATTAATGGCTGAAGCAATGATGGAAATGGTGGATGAATCAGAGGCAGAGTCGCGCGACACAACAACTGATCAATGTTTTCAGAGACAATGTAGCAAAGCAGCAAGAACTTGCCCACATGCTTATGGGCGTCATCTGTGCTGAGGTTACAGATTGTGACGTTGTAGATGGTTAGGTTCTGCTCATTTATTTGCACTAGCATCAATCTTTGATTGCCCAGTGGATGTAATTTCATGTAATATATGCTGGATGTGCAATGTTATTCCCTGTATGCCGTACCTTTGCTTGACCGGTTTTGGTCCTGTGCATAATTGCTCATCGTAATGGGCTCAAATTATCTAATTTGGCCTAAAGACATGTACGAACTTTAGTGGGCCCATTAAATTAATGGGCCATTACTAGGCCGGAAGTTAATGATCGGCCCTCTTACCTCCCGGGTCATTAACAGGCCGACATCAAAGCGGGCAACAGGTGGGCCCAATTTATTTCACGGGCCGTTAACAGGCCGTTACTAAGTTTGGGCTACATATGGCCCAACTATATTGTAGGCCTTTAGCAGGCCGAAAGAGACAGCGGGCTTGTACTGGACCATGAAGAGCATGGGCCGCTAAGAGGCTGAAAGTCAGGTCGTATTGTAAATGGCCCAACTGTGTTGTGGGCCTTTAGCAGGCCGAAAGAGAAACCGGGCTGGTATTGGACCATGAAGGGCATGGGCCGTTAAAAGGCCAAAACTAAGGTCTGACTACAAATGGCCCAACTCATTTATGGTCCATTAACAGACCGAAAGGCACACATGGCAGGGAATTGGCCCAACACTTAAATGGGTCACTAAAAGGCCAAAACTCAGGTCTGACTACAAATGGCCCAACTGATTTATGGGCCGTCAACAGGCTGAAAGTGAAACCGGGCCGGAAATTGGCCCAACACTTAAATGGGACGCTAAAAGGCCGCAACTCAGGTCCGACTACAAATGGCCCATCAGATTTATGGGTTGTCAACAGGCTGAAAGACACACCGGGCCGGAAACTAGCCCAACATTTAAATGGGTCGCTAAAAGGCCGAAAGATGTACATCCTGAAAATTGGCCCATCCATTGAATGGTCCGTTAACAGGCCGAAATCTCATCGGGCCGATATTGAGCCCAAATATGTAGCGGGCTGTTAACGGGCTCAAACTGACGATGGGCTACAATGGTGTCAAATCTTTAACGGGTCATTGACGGGCCGAATTGGCGCATGTCGTATGGGCCATGGGCTTAAATGGACCTGACACAAGTAGGCCTTATATGGGTCGGCCTACTAATTTTTACTGGGCCGACCTTTTTCACCGGAATGGGCCACTGTTGGGTCGTGCCACGTGTCGACCTATCATAGGCGCCTCCTATCCAATGAGTGGATGACATCTGTCCCAACGGTGAGGCAACACGTGTTTCCTTCGGCCAATGCTAATTTTACACGTGGAAAATCCCCATTAGTCCGGGCTGTTAACGGGTTATCAAATCCAAAACCAGACCCGATAGCTTAACAGCGTTCCGTTACGGTGGATGCCACGTGTCGGTCACCCTTGACGAAAGCACTTCTGTGACGCGCGATTTATCGTCATGGAAGTGGACACTTCCGTGATGATAATTTTGGTAATGTCATGGAGCACTTCTACGACAGCACAGGTATGACTATCTTGATTCTGTCATAAAATCGTCATGGATGTACATGCATGACAAAAAACGTGACCTACTGTGACAAATTGTAGTGTGCATAGGAGAGCCAACCTAGCAGTCCTATTTTCAAAAATAGGCATATTGATTGTAATTCTATATGCTACTAATATGGAGCATGATAGTATGGAAGAATGCACTCAATGGAGATGCTAATACTAGAGCATGCATGCATTTACTAGCCATGCATAGCTAGAATCCAATGTGCGAGTAGTTGGGAGCATGCATTAGCCTTGATTTAGATGCATGTGGTGCTAGCGAATTTTCTCAACAGCTTTCTACCTTTTCGCAGCTCATTCCTTTGAGAGAATATATAGAGTGCGTGCTGCAACGTAAGACCATGATGTGGCATCGCTACATAGTATGATCCATTAAAAATAATAATGCATGGCGGATGGTAAAAACAAATAAATCGAAAAGCTTTTGGACTAGACGAACATTTTTTTTCTAGTACGGATAAGTAAGGAAAAACCATCAAACCATCATTTGCAAGTACAACTTTGAAAACATTACAACAATTGATCATAGTACTGATTTGCATGTCCAAATGCTTCGTTACATGCACAAAAGGTACAACACACTGAAAAGTAAGGTGCTCTTAGAATACTATCTCCAGCCTACAGCAAGAATTCTAAGTACATTTCATCATCATCTCATACGGATGCAACTAGTTGTAAGGAGTTGCATTTTTGCAGATTTGAGCTGGAACACTAGAGTAACAATTAAGGGGAGACGAGACACATCTTAGTTGAATGCACTTGCAAAGATATGATCCATCCCTCCTTAACTAGGACTAAGGTACCCTAATTACTACTGAATCAACGTTCGTGCTGCCTCTCACCATCCCAAGCATAGTGGTATCTACCTTTTCTCAAGAATTATCAGACCTTCATCTCATCGTCAACAGACTTGTGTGACTTTTTGTTGGACATGATGCTATTGAAGTTCTCTGATTTACACAACAAGATCTCAATCTGAAACAAATGACAACAATAGATAATGAAGGTTTTATGCATGGATTCATGTCACAAATCAATTTTCACTAGTCATGAGACATGTAAAGTCAAGGCATCTTGCCTTGGCTTTACGGACGAGTCGCCCCTTTGACTCATCTTTGGTGCCAATTGTTGATGTCAGGATCTCTGGAAGGGGAGAGGAACAAAAACATTGAAAAATTGAAGTGTAATTTACTATTATTATATGAGGATAAGTTTGATTATTTAGACCATATACAACAATTATGCGGCTTACTCTTTTCTGTGGCCAAGCCATTGTTCTTTAGGATTTCCGATACAGTCACAACAGTGCCAATGGCTGGAACAAAAATTGGCTTAGAAATACATAGCCAACAATGAAGATTAACGAAAACATCAAGCAGTAAAAGGCAAGGTGAGTAAGCATTCGTTACCCATCCCCAAAGCAGAGAGTTCAACCTCATCATAGTTCTGCATGTACCTCTGCAACCAACAGTCTTACGAATGAGAGAAATAGCATGCTAATTCGGTCCCTTTAGAACAAAAGATTCATGAAATTTCAATGCCAAGAAGTAAACTAGCAAAATATATCCTTGGCCTATTGTCCATATATTGTAAAAGAAAAATGATAGTTACCGAGGTTTTGTGTTCATTGATATCATTAGTTTCATTCTATTATTCTTAACTTTATTATTCAGTTGCCTGATATTAACCAATTTCATTATATTGTCCATTGTATGCAAGGTCATTGATTGGCCATTTTCTAAACTATGAAAATATAAGCATTTGACTGCAACACGACCCATTGTTAATGTGAACCAAAAAAGGTTGCTCATGAGTTGCCTCTGGTGGTTTTGGGCCTTGGCGTTCTTGTGTCTGGCTCACAAGATGTTCCGTGATGTTGGGAGTATGTGTGTGTTCGTCTTAATCCTAGCCCCAAGCTCGAGTGTTTTTTGTCTTTCGTGTTTGTATTTGGTTTTCACTCAGTTTTTCTTACATAAAGGAGATGTGTATGGGTTTTGAATCCAATTTCTCTCACTAATAATATCAACTCTCCTCTTCATAATGCAATTGTGGGAGCTCTCCGCCCCGTGACGAGGTTCCATAAAAAATTACCCATTTTTGCATGGAAATATAAAAGAACTATCCTAGTTCTGTTCCAAATCAGTTGATTTGGATAAGGCATACCTTGGCGAGGTTAACGTAGAAGTAAAGCGGCTTCTTGTTGGTGGACACCTGGATCCGATTCTTCTTGGCTGACACCCCAGCCTCAGCCTCGATATCCGCCTCCACCTCCATCTCCTCGGCTTCCACCTCGGCATGGGCAGCTTTCTGCTCTCCCACCACCGCCACCTCCTTCTCCTCAGGCGTCTCCTCCTCCACCGCCTTCACCACCTCCCTGACCTCCTGCGCCTCCGACTCCCCCATGTCCTGCGCATGCAGCTGCTCCACCGCCTCCTCCCTCGCCGCCGGCCTCACCGCTTGCATGGTGGCTAGAACGCTTGATGGTGTGTGTGCGTTGGTATGGGACAATGAGAGAGAGAGAGGTCACGAGTGGATACCCGGCCACGGTGGTGCATACAAGTAGCACTAGAAGCCTGGCACCGATGGTTGCGATCGTTTGTGTGGTCACCCGAAGGTGGCGGTTGCCCTAGTGGTTATTCCTGGTGCATATATGTGCATGCTTTCATCCATCTGGATCGGGGGATAGATTAACGAGAATTTCAAATATCATAAAATCTACATTGCATAGGTGTGGATGCATGCACTCGGATGTTGTGGAATGCCAATGAGATCTTGCCTATATAAAGATCACATGCATGCATGGAGGAACCTCACACATCATGCAACACATTAACTTTCAAATCATTTTTAAATGATTTATCTCACAAAGCATTAATACGATTTGCGATCCGTCATCACCGATGAATTCGCCTCGACGAGGGCTTCAAAACAAGATCTCATATTGATACATTTTGAGAATAGTTTCTTTGGTCCTCATTAGTTGTCACATTATGTCACCGAGGTTGTCATTTTAAGAGTGAATGGTCTCCATGAAGATTATGCATAGTTGCCAAGTAATTATTCTATACGATTTAGACATTGTGATATTATGCAAAGTTAGAAGGGTTGTTTAGATTCGGCCTCAACCAGTCACGCCAAATCTTTCGCACTCCAATTAATTGGCTGGCGTTTTGGTCGCTAGCTTCTCGCCGAGGAATTGGTGTAAAATTGAACCGCCACCGCGGATCAAGCCTAGGCAAGCCAAAAATTTTGCCTCCCATTCCAAACGGACACACACAACACAATCAACACCAATTATTTGGTTGGGCAGGTGTTGGCTAAAAAATATATCCAAAATGCTTAAGTGTTAACAACGAAAAAATTGTACGATATAAGAACTTTATCTCTACTCCTAATGGACGAATTGGTTGAATAGTCCCCCCACTTTCAACCGGTTTTTTTTCAACCGGTTTTTCTTCGTCCCACCACCCCCCTCCCACCGGTTTCTCTCTTTCTCGTCTGGCCGACAATACCCAACGTATTTATGGTAATCAATCACAATTAATCCACGTATGGTAAGGCTATAAACTTAGAAATCTCAAATATGATAATTATAGTAATAAATCAATCCATGTATGGTAAGGCTATAACTAAGGAAATTTCGAATATGGTAATTATCACCAGAATCAAAGCTTTCCAAAAAAGTTCTTCTTGCCATACCCTTCAATCGCGCCCTGCTCCATTCCGATCTCCTTCCCTCAATCGCTCCAGCTGATTTACTCTTTCCAAACCTAAACCCTGCCTGATCTAGATAAAGAGGCTCTCTCCTGCCCGTCTCATCCCTCCCTTGTGCCAACCATGGAAGAGAGGAGGGAGAGAACAGAGGAGCGCGCCGGCGATGCGCCGATGCTCGCTGGTTGAGGCATGGTCGGCGTGTGAGTCAAGAGGATCCCTGCATCTGTGGTGGTAGGCGATCCAAGGAAGAGTAGTCGAACATGAAAGCGATGGGAGGGACAACACCCTGCTGCCGGGCTCGTCCGCCTCTTCGTGGCCGACGACCGCGTTGGATGTGGCCGAGGGCGGCGATGATGGAGGGAGCCGCTGGCGCTGGCCAGGCTCCCGACCGAGTCGCTGCTCCTCAGTGCCAGCCCTTTCCGCCGCGCCGGATCGCTCGTCATCTTGGGGACCCCAAAGGGATGCTGCCGGTGTGGGAGGCGCCCACGATAGTGCGGGCTTGGGACCGAGCGGCGGGGGACGTTACGGGTTCCGTTCTAGGGCTAGGTCGGGAAGTCTATCGTGTTTCTATCGGAAAATCTTGTGATCAATGGGTTTACTAAATTAATTTTGGGTCTATATTAAGGGGCACCGTCTATTCTTGTCATTCGAATTTGCATTCTTGCATCAGAAGTTCAAGAGAACTGTCATGAATAGCACAATTTCAGTTTGTAGACTGATAACTGAACATCACATCTTTTGATTTCTGTTTGGCCTCCTGGGAACGTAGACTAATTTAACATGTCATTTTTCGGTTTATTGTTCAAAATTGTTTCACTTCACATGATCGTGAACATACATGATGTGTATGTATTTTTTAATTTTGTGTCTGGTGACCTCAATTTTTATGCCTTCTACAGGTGAGTTGCTAACAAAATTCTAAATGTACATGCTCCAGGTAAATTTCTGGACATATATATTATATCTATATGTCCTTTCTACGAGGACATAAAATGCATCCCTATTTTCTGTCTACCATTTTGTAACCCTTTGCAGAATGGTCTGGGGAGGTTCGCAACATTGTCTACTCATCTGATCGGAAATCTGTATATGTTGTCGATTGTGTGACTCTATGGAACTGATGGGGAGGTACCCTTCTTTTCCTGGGAGTTATATTTGGTTTAGTTCGCTGAATCTGGTTTGGATTTGCACTAATCTTGCGTACTAAGTTTTTAGTGTATAATCTGTTTGTAGGTCCCACTATTTGATTAGTGGACGCAACTGATGGGGGCATGGAGATGATGGCAAGGCATCACGCTGTGGTGGTGGCGAGGGGGCCATCGATGAAGGCGGCGATGACAGGGGCTGCCTACAAAAGCGGTGCATGGATGGGGGAGGTGAAGTGGCGAGGGCTGGGAAGGTGGAGAACGACAATTGGGGGAGATGGAGTGGTGGCAAGATTGGACGAGCTCACCTCCGGAGTGTGTGGGCAAGATTTCCTTTTCGGGTCGGCCGGCTTTTTTTTAAAGCATGTGCATGCATGAGTTGGGGCTTATTTCCAGCGGTGAACATGCATGGGTAAAACCGTTTTCTTTTGCGAAAGGGGAGGGGAGACAAAAAACGGAGGTGGGAGGGGGAGCCGTACATGGTGGGAGGGGTGGAAACCCTAGAAGCTGGGCCTGGGATGATCGGGCTGTCATGAACTGAAGTTATTTGTTTATAGTGTCACAAGTGTGTATTGTATAATTGTTTATATATTTGTCATATATTTTATTGAATTTAGGTGTGTGTGCAAGGTTTTCATACCTTGAAATTATGAATATTGTGAAGTGCGAGCCTCTCTCTTCTAGAAAATCATGGAATTGGCTGACACACCATTAAATAATTTGATGCCACATGCTTATTTTAAATGGCTAGAAAGCACAAGTGAAAGCTTCTTTTGATTTGGTTCCTTCATTGCATGGTTTGATCACAATTTCTCAACAATTGAGAGATAGAATGATACTCAAATTATTCAAATTCTTACTCTACAAACTAAAAGAGAATAGAACCAAACAATGGTATATTTGTGTCCATGAAGATAGCTATCCAGTTCTAGCGCATGGGTTGACATGGGTTGCAGACTGCATTTGGCATCATCTTTACCTAGGTTTTCTTTGACCCCATCCTATAACCGACCTCCTTTCGATTAACTCATCCTATCGCCCAAGTCAACACCGACCTATGAATCCTACATATATTTATAACTCCATGGCAACCTCCATATATTTTTAGAACTCCGTGGCAATGCACGGGCATTTAGCTATGAGTCACGAGTGTATTGTTGTTGCATTTCACAAAACCATCGTATATATGAAGGTTTGGTTCAATTATTTTCCTACATATAATATTTTGTTGTTGAATTTCAATTCATGAGTCCCAAGTTAAATTTGGCACGCTACTGATCTCTATATATCATCAACTACTTGAATCTTGTGTGTAACTATGAATTCAATCTTTTTATCAAAAGATATATATTCAGTGTTTGGGATTAATATCAATTGCATATAATGCTTGGTAGTGGTAATATCAAATTTGTCCATCAAATAAATCTTAAATCCTGTGTTTTTTTGCCTATCAGTTTGATAAAGTCAGAAACGTGTATGTGGTTGAACGGTATATAATAGCCAGTTGCATGGAAGATATGTATGTAATTGCTAAATGTTTAATGTATATCATATAATGTGGGTAGCTCTATCAAGAATCGCACATCAGAGTTACCAGTGCATTCTTATTTGAGAAATAGCATGCGAAGTACTCGGACATCCATGATGGTGCAAGTGTCGCTTTTTTCGAGAAACTTACTAAGGACATAGAGTTCCAGCTATTTATAAGGAATGTATTTGGCCCTTCTTAGAAGGGAAACTAGCTTGCAAACTTTATGGTCCAACTATCATTGAAATACCAACTGATATGTTACGAAATCTTCAACTTATATTCTTTAGGAACTTCATTTAAGTTGTACTGACCTCACGAGATTCCAATCTATGTTTCATAGTTTATACTCCTCACTATCATAAATTCATAGACTCAAAAGTTTGTTGTATATGTTTATTACTCGAGCATTGCAATACACTGCACTCGGATGATTTTGTCCACAGAAAATTTGAAGCTCCATGATTCGGTAAGAGGATTTGTGCAAGAAATCATGTACATCTTAAAGTTTTGCATCTCAAATTTGGTACCTGTGTTGAACAGGAGGAAGCCTAGAATTCGCTTCACAGACGGAACTCGTCAATATACAAGAGTAACACCTAGATAGAATCAAATCTGGTCAGAGAAGCCAATTGTGCCTTCTTCCCGAGTGCCAAATGTAGATGACTAATGCTGATGACACCACTCGCTTCCTTGTTTTTAAATATCACATGTGCAACACAATGATGCAAAGCAAATTTCATGGAGGGGGGGATAAGACGTATTTGTGTGGTTGAAGGAGCACATGTAAGTACATATTTTGGTGAGGGTGGAAATTGAAATGCATGCTTGGAGAAACATAGTCATAAGCATGTGATGTACAAACTCCATATAATGATATTATGATATGTGTTTTCATAGATAATTTTATTTTTCAGGGCAACGCACAGTCATTCAACTAGATTTAGCTTCCTTGGATTAGGAATAGTTCTAGAAGAAGGTGACGTGGTAGGGTTTTTTTGTACCGTCCGAGACAACGAAACAATGACATGGAAGCTACATGCAAAATTAAGGGGCAATAGATTGAGAGGGTGAATGATGTATGCACAGAGAAGGTGATGAACGGCAAGTTTAATGGGAAAGGGCGGCTAGAGGGGTGTCATGTTTGTAAGAATAGAGAGAAGAATATGCTTGCATTTGTGTTGTGGTTGAACATTGCGTACAATATGCTCGTTTCTGGAGAGGAAAATGAGCATTGTTTACACAATTTCATTTGTTGGCCCGTGGCAACGCACGGGCATTCTACTAGTTACTCAAATAGCAGAGCTACAATCAGCAGCCAAAAGATCTGCTATGGCATTTGGGAGCATCCTGTAACCACAGGTAGGAGTGACATGTACCCAACTAGACACGAGTGATTTTAATTTTGTACTCCCTCGGTAAAAAAATATAAAAGCGTTTAGATCATTAGAATCTTGAATACAACCCAGAATGCAATAATTTTACATGTAATGTTCTCCATGGTAAAAAAGTATAGCTTGGGGTACAATACAAAAGAAGAGTATGGGGCGAACCAACCTGTGGTTGAGATGGTTAGGTGGACAGTGGTATCCCCAACCCACCAGGGTTCAAATCATAGTGCTCGCATTATTTCTGGATTTATTTCAGGATTTCCGGCGATGCGCTTTCAGTGGGAGGAGACGTTCCCGTTGACGACGAGGCGTCTACGGTAGCTTCGTAAATCTCAAGATGATATGCCGGCTCAGTCTCTTAGAGGTGCTCATAGGGGTAGGGTGTGCGGGTGTGCGTTCATAAGGGTGAGTATATGCGCGTGTATATGAGCGCTTGTGTCTGTATTGATGCTAAAAAAAGTATGAAATCAACAAAACGGGGTCAAAAAGTCCAAGGTCCAAACTGCCGAACGGTCGTCACAAAAGACCCGCCGCAGCGTGTAGTCGTAGACCGGTCGCCCATTTCCCTCCTTCCCTTCCCTCCCGCCCTCCTCGTCGACAGACGAGACGATTCCCGCTCCCTCCCGTCGTCTCCTCCTCCTCTCCCTCTGCTCGCGACCAACCGCCCTGCCCCCGCCGCCACATGACGCAGGACGGCCATGGGATGCCTCCTCGGTAAGCTCGCGGACGCGCCGGGCTCCTCCCTCTTCTTCCCCGCCGCCGTGACCGCGACCGGGACCGCCGGAGGGGGCGATGCCGAGGCGCAGCTCAGCGCGCCGGCGCCGGTGCACATCGCGGCCGTGAAGAAGGACGCCTCCGGGTGGCCGCTCTGGCTCTCCTCCGCCGCCGGCGACGCGCTCCAGGGCTGGGTGCCCCGCTCCGCCGACGCCTTCCAGAAGCTCGAGAAGGTGAGTGAGGAGCACTACTCTCCCTGATCCTCCCTCTGTCCCCTGCCGCTGCCTAGGGGCCTAGCTAACTCGTCCGGCCTTCTTTGGTGGTTGCTGCCGGAAAAGCTTGGCCTTTTCCCTCAGAAACGCCGATGCTGGCGCAGCGAGTGGTTGGGGGAAGCTTTTTGGGTGGTTTTGCTTCAATTTTGATTCACGATTTCGCTCTTCCGTGGCTGTCCTGCGTCTTGAACCAGTAATCAGATAGCTTGCCGTTCGAGTTCTTGTTGACAAGGAGTGCTTTCAAAGGAAAAAAGCCAACCTCTTTTGCGCAGCTGCAAAGAAGTAAGGAACAAGGGTGAGAGGACAAAAAAAAAGTGGTCATTGATGATGCCCTCTCCGTAGTTCAACACATAAACAAACCCCAAATTCCAAGAGCCGGGCCGTTAAACAAGAGCAGACACGAACAAATCCCGAGCTCTGTTCGGATTTAAGAAACCAGCAGCCTCGCTTTCCCTTTGATACTTTTTCTCTACTGTCGGCATCACAAGAATTCGTAGCAACTCCGAACGGAAAAATATATCGGCGAACAAAGTCAACCCGGCTGCTCGTATTCGGCGGAATGCTTGTTAATTACAGTTGGTTATCATCGCCGTCTAAGAAGAAACAGAGTGGAAGACGAGTTCTATTGTGTTCTATTTATTGTTAATCTGTTTTGGTTCTGAATTTTTTGTTTCTCTTTTGTGTGCGTGCAGATTGGGTCGGGGACGTACAGTAACGTGTACAAGGCGATCGAGGTGGAGACCGGGGCGGTGGTGGCGCTCAAGAAGGTGCGGGTGGATGGCGTCGGCGAGGCCGAGAGCGCGCGCTTCATGGCGCGGGAGATCGCCCTGCTCCGCCGCCTCGGCGAGCATGACAATGTCGTCCGACTCCACGGACTCGTGACGTCACGCCTCGCCACCGCGCCATCACTCTACCTTGTCTTCGAGTACATGGACCATGACCTCACCGGGCTCGTCTCCGCCGCCACGGCCTCCGGCGCACGCTTCACCTTGCCACAGGTACCTTCATCACTGAAACAATGGCATGCTCCTTCCTGAAAACCTTTGTCCAATAATAACTGAACATGTACGTGACGTGATGGTCTGCATTTACGTTGGCATAAAAACGTGTTCCTTAAGTTTAATGGACTATGAAACTATAATCACAGACGACCTGTGCGAAGATTTGCATCCAAGATTGTTATACTTGTACGTGTTGAACCATGAAACTAAACCTTTCGGCGCCACTTCGACGAGATTGTTTTTTCATGGCCTTTCAAATTGTTTGGTATATTTTTCTAGAAGGGGTTGGGTTATTATGAGGAATGGAACTTCTTGCTTGCCTGGTTAAATGACATGCTTGAATTCTAATTGATGATGTGGCGAGTTGACATATTCCTGTGGTCTCTTGATAGTCAAATACTCCCTCCGTCCCGAAATAACTGTCTCAAGCTTAGTACAACTTTGTACTAGAACTAGTACAAAGTTGAACATATGACCACTACAAATGGTTGTATGTGTACCAATATGTAAAAAAAACTAAACAGAAGAATAATTGTTGTATGAAAAGTATTATAAAAAAGTCCAAAATAATGCTAGTCTCTGCAGAAATCTAGTCTAGATTCTAGAACACACAGCTGGTTAAGTAGGATATACAGTTATTTCGAGGCATAGTCAGTCAGAACTAAAATTTGGTACTCTCTGAATGGAACCAAATTTCTCTTCTGGAACAGAAGAAGAATCATTGACAGATCGTCTGTAAAGAATTTTGCCTTTGGCTTTTTGTAAAGATGCAAACAAATCAGTCGCTCAGAAACACCGTGATGATGTGGCCCTGGAAATCTGTTGGACTACCGAAGTAGAGTATTTTTTACTAGGTTTGAACTTTGAACACGGCTTCCAGTCCAATTGACAAAGACATGCACTCCATGTTTTTAGTTCACACATCGCTGCTTACAAGAATTCCCTTCACATGTTTCAACTGTCAACATTGGCTGCTATCAACTCATTTCATTTAGAATTGTCAAAAGTGTGAAAATGCCTTTCTTTTCCCAAAAGCAAGGCTCCAACAAGGACCATCTTTTTCCATGGACACACTTATGATATCACTGAATTGTGTTTCTTTTCTCATGAAGTGTAACTATCTGTTTGCAGGTGAAGTGCTACATGAAACAGCTACTGTCTGGAATCGAGCACTGCCACAACAAGGCTGTCCTTCACCGCGACATCAAGAGTTCGAACCTGCTTGTCAGCGAGGACGGGATCCTTAAGATAGCCGACTTCGGACTGGCCACTCATTTTGATCCTGATAACCCGCGGCCCATGACTAGCCAAGTGATCACACTTTGGTATCGTCCACCTGAACTAATGCTAGGTGCCACTCACTACAGCGTTGGTGTTGATCTTTGGAGTGTGGGTTGCGTGTTGGCGGAACTCCTTCTCGGCGAGCCTATATTCCCCGGGCGAACAGAGGTTGGTCCATACGAAATACGAGCTTCGCATAATTATTTGCAGAAAATCGCAAACTTGGAGACTAACTTGTGCTCATCAGGTGGAACAACTTCACAAGGTTTTCAAGCTATGTGGTACTCCAGCAGACGATTACTGGGATAAACTGAAGTTACCACATCATACATTCAAGCCATATGAGCGGTGTATGGCTCAGAAATTTAAGGACCTGGAACCATCTACCCTATCACTTCTAGAGACTCTCCTATCTATTGACCCAGATATGAGAGGCACCGCGACTGATGCTCTAAACAGTGAGGTTAATACTACTGTCACCTTCAAGGCATCTACTTTGAACCAGTAGAAAGTCGGTCTTAACTGGAAACACTGCTAAATTCAACCGAAAGCTAGAGATAAAAACAGAGTAGCTACTATGCAATAAGATAATTTATGATTGATCACGATACATGGATTAAACTGAGTTGGCATTGATATAATATGTTAGATATATAGTTTCAAATAAGAGCCAACAAATAATAGTCTTCTCCTCACAAGTGTTTACTGTTTGCTGTGAATTCAGTTCTTCAGGACAGAACCATATGCCTGTGAACCATCAAGCCTTCCCCGGTACCCGCCGTGTAAAGAAATGGATATCAAACTGAAGTATGAGAAGCACAAAAGGTCCTGCTCAAACCTTTCGAACTTATTTCTGCTATTCTCTCATGTCACCAGAAGCTTCAACATCTGTTATAATATATCTTTCAGAAAATTGAGGGCGAACGGGTCGGTAGAACGCCAGACAAATACCAGAAAGCCCATCTCACAAAATCATGGTCGCAGAAGGGTATTTACTCCAGATGTCAATAATAAGCCACATGGAAACCCAAAGGTATGTTCCCCTTCTTTTCCTTCTGCAAGAATTTTGTCTCAACTGTATCGTTTGGAAGTTACCACTATGCCTAGACAGAAAAAATTGCATTCCTACTTCTTGTTTCCTCTTCAATTGACGCTTTTTATCAAAGGTCTATTTAGACATATGATAGGTCTATGACTAAAAGGCAAATGTTTTTATTGTTCTCTAGATACCAAGACTGGTGACAAGTACAAGCACGACCAAACTCGAGAGATTTCCTCCGCCGCATCTGGATGCATCAATTGGTCATAGCATAGATTCCTCAGCCGATGTAACAACCAACGAGTTCTTCTCATCATCGGTTGTGGAGCTAAAGAAAATGCCGAGCCTACTATTTGGTCATGTGAAATCTTACCTGAACAGCCCGAAGAAGGGAATGCACAAAGCGAAGCCAAGCCTCACGATGGCGCCTTCCACGGTTCTCATAGGTGCATTCCGGCCGTACTCGCTTGGCCATCCGATGGAGGTGAGAAGAAAGAATAGGGATCAGCTCAGAGCCAAAGGAAAATTCCCAGTAGGTTTAGTCAAATGACAAGCTAATTATGTCCCTCTTTTCTAATCTTTTTTTTCTTCTTCTTCTTTTCTTACATCCCCTGGTCACAGTAGTTGTTCGTCTTAATACACGATTGATAGGCTATACTTGTATAGTTAGAGAGCATAATAAAGTAGAGTTGCGAACAATGATTCTATGTACATATGAGATTTCACCAGTGAGCAGTGCAGATAACTGGAAATGGTCTTAATCTTGGGAAATGCTTGCTTCCGACCCTCTAGCATTCAAGAACTGATAAAAATTCCCAGAAGAGGAGGCTTGCATGAACAGTTTTCCAAACTAGTATGCATATCCATTTTTCTGCAACACTAACCAGTAATCCTTCTCTAATGAACAAAAGGAGCACTCACACACTGAGGCTCCACGAAACCAGTTGCTCATATGCAGGGTTAGCTCACAAACAACAACCAAGATTAAGTACATAAAATTAACGTCGCAAAGCATCATCGGAGGTGACTGAATCATCCACATTACACATAAACTGTGAAGAACGCAAGCATTGTCTGGTCAGAGATAGGGCTCTGCAGCAACAGCAGCTGGTGGAGCGGCACCGGGACGGCGGGGAGTTTTCGCAGCAGGAGGATGAGGAGGAGGAGGAGCTGAAATTCTCTTGCTGTGACAGACGATAAAGCTGTGCAGCGCGCCGACGACCGTCTGGCCTCTGACCTTCAGCCACCCATCCTTGCATTTGGGCAACTGCGTTGCGTGTCAGAGGGATTCAGAGTAGCAGAGTAAGCCATTGGTGCATTTGCTAATGCTGAGTTTGCTGAGATGCCTACCTCGCCGGAGCATTGTGGAGGGTCGTTCTTCCTGACCGCCAGAGTCGTATCTGCAAGGATTCAAAGTGTCAGCTGAATGCACCTGAATGAAACTTGTGTGATGCAGAGCAAGCAAGCAACAATGACAGGAGAAGGGGAAGGAGAACAAATTACCCGTGGTAGCACTGGCGAATTCGTCGCCGTGGTCTCCATCCGCGTTTTCATCGGCGCCGAGGTCGCCGTCCGCGTTTTCATCGGCGGCCTCGGCCACCAGAGCGTCGACCCGGGCCGCCTTCTGGCAGTAGATCCGGAAGCTGGGAGATCCCGGCAGCGGCTCCGTGTCTTCCTCATCCTTGGGCTCTGGCGCCACCTTACGCCCGTTTCTGCTCACATCCACCTCCGATGCCGACGCTCGCACCGAAGGATCCTGGGGAAGCGCCGCCAGGGGGTCGGGGGCCCCGCTGTGCCCCGGCGCCCGGTCCCGCCTCCGCCGCTCGGCCCTGTCGGTCGACGCCGCGGACCCCATCGCGAGCGAAGGGGAGGGTGAGCGAGAGGGGGACGACGGGGAGCTGCAGCACGGACGGAGGCGCCATTGCGCGCGTGTCCTTAGTACCGGAGGCGCGCGAGCGGCGGCGAGGGGTTCGCGGGGGTGCGGAGCCCAAATTTGGCGGGGAAGGGGGTGACGTGGCTGATGACAGGTGGGTCCCGCGGCTCCCGCCTGGCGGGAAGACGGCTGCGGGTGGGCTTTGCTGGGCCATTTTACCCTTCGCGTTTCTGGGTCGCGGTAAGAATCACAGACCGCCTATAAGAGCCTTTAGTGAAGATGGGCCGTTAGTGGTAAGCAGGCCTCTTTGATTCAAAATATTTCTAATAGTCTTGAGAAAAAATTCTAAAGGAAATTTGCAGGATCTAACCTTTAGATTGTTTCGTACATGTGCTCTCTTTTGATTCATAGGATTTTTTGTTCTTAGGATTCATTTGTTTCCAACCTCATGGGGAGAATTCTTTGTTTACTCCCATGTACGATCAAGCATGCAAACAGTCATGGTGTGGTATAGGTGGAATTTAGGACAACCAAAGAAAATTAGTTCTCGGTGCAACTAAATTGCTTGGCAGACTAGGAGTGTGTGATGCGAGATGGTCTGTGGTTATTCCGCGACTGCATGGTGTTTGTTGGCTAACTATGATGGTTGGTCGGAACTGGATGAGACAGAGGTATTCATGTATCAGGCATGTGCGAGAGTCATGGGGCTAAAGGAGAAGCCGCGCACAGGGAGCATCGCGTTGCAATTGGCCAAGAAAGTGGGAGTGGCGTACTTTGTCGACGAGCGATCAGTGAAGGACAGGGAGGCGGGATCTGGGTGCGCGTCGCTTTCGATGTGCATAAACCACTGACGAGATGTGCTAGTCTAACCTTGAGGAAGAAGAAGGTGTTTCTTGATTTCGAATATGAAAAGATGGTCATGTTATGTGGTGTTTGCGGCTTGGTTGGCCATGGCAGCAAGCGACATTATCTCTCCGCCTGCTAATCATTGTTGAATACCGCAGGGAAGAGTACTTTCCGAGCGGCAGTGGCAATAGAGGAGGCCGTGCGAATTGCTGCAGGGGCACAGATGCTGGTGACCATGGTATCTGGATGATGAGGATTTCAAGAGTACGGAGTCCAACCCTGCAAAAACCATGAGTGGAGTGCTTCCTTCTTCGGGCTCCACCAAGAGATGCTTAGGTTTTGAGAATCAAGATGGTGTGAATACGTCAAGGGGACTTCTTATGTTTAATAGATGGAAAGATTGCTGACTTAGTTGATACCGAGAACTTAAACAAGAAGTCAGAGGATGGTGATTACACTACCTCACAGGACATCAAGAGGTAGAAGACGAATGAAGCAACAACCATGGACTTGGCAACATTGGCGGGCTCCAATGTGGAGTACCACTAGGCCCCATAAATCACCTAGTTTGGAACAGCCGGACAATTGGTGAGTTGTTGGCGCTCGCTCAAGCCAATGCCCCCAAGCTTGTCTTCTTATGTGAAACTAGGCAAGCTTTCAGTTCGTGTTGAAAGGTTGAAGTGCAAACTAGGTAGGAGAGGATTATGTGGAGTAGATGGGCAAGGGCTCGGCGGTGGTCTTGCTCTGTTTTAGGATGAATCGTTGCAAGTTAATATTTTTGATAAATGTGACAGATACATTGATGTGCACATGGTTGACCCTGGGAATGCTACTAATAGGAACTGCATATGTATATGGCGAGCCACGAACGTAAAATAGACACCTCATGTGAGAACGTCGAGCACGTTTAGTGGCAATCTCTCATGATCTCACCTTCACGGGGCGGCGGACGACGACGAAGTGTAGTGCGTGAGCGAAAATGCTAGATTCACGGCTCTGCCCCCCCCCCCTCCCCCCTGATTTTCAGGTGGTGTGGGCCCTTCCTCCCTCTAAACCTTCGTGATAAATTTCCGTTGATGTAGCATTACTCCTGCGTGAGACACAAAAACGTGCCCACATCACATCCAGCAAGGAGCGTAGGACGTGCCCTCGCTGGACATGGGAGACGGACGCCCACATCCACCAAAACATGGATTAAGCTAGGTGTACTTTTCTGCTATATAAAAAAAAATGTGTTAATGAAAAGTCATGACCGGTTCTCATAAATTTCGTCTGTTGCTAAATTTTCGTTTGAAATGTGTCTAAACATTTGATGATCATGATTGGATGGCCTCCGTGGCTGTAGACCCTGAAAAAACACCATCATCTGTTGTGCCTGGACGATGATTGACTGGTAATTAGCGCAAGTGTGACCCCAGCAGATAGCTGGTCCTGGTTTAGCACATGTTGATTGTGTGGATTGGTTGCTTGCATGCTTCTCCAAGACCAAATCTATCAATCCGTCCATCCATGGAAGCGTCAACCAGACCAGGCACGGCAGACACGGCCCCTTTCTTTCTTCCATGGTTGGCTCAGCTACGCTACGCTACGCATGCATTGCAATTGCAATTGCACGGTCGTCGGAAAAGGTCCAATCAGGCATGGGCTCCCTCCCCTCTTCTCTCCTTCCTTTCGCTTGCAAGTCATCGCCATGACTCGTGTATGTACGCGCCGCAAAGAAAACGATGTGATGATGCAGCCGGTGAGCAGACAGACATCGCGGTCAAGATGGGAATGGGCCGGGTCGGCCCGCTGGGTCACTGACCCGACCCAAAAAGACGAGGCCAATGGGCCAAGTGGGTTGGCCCTAAATGATATATGGGTCAGTGGAGCCGGCACCGTGCGACCCAATGGGTCAGACGGGTCGACCCAGTCAAATAGCTATGCCCTAGTCGCTGCCCCCAGCACAAGTTTTGTTTCTGTTTTTGGTTCTCGGTCAGTGCTGTACGCAGTAGCTTCAGTGTAGATTCTGGTGCGTATATCTGTAGGAGTTTTGTCAATCTTGTAGACTACGGCGAACTTGTGTTTGAGCAGCAGTGCATCTCCAATCTGATGCTCAGTTCCTACAGTGCGCGTGCTTGACGACACTACCGCTGCAGGCCGGCGTTGGGTAGCAATAATAACAACGACATCGCAGCTGCTACAGTACGCAGCAACAACAGCCATCGGCCCGTGCTAAGGAGTAAACAACGACCATCACGGCGGACAGCAACAAACAACAAGGGGCGCAGCCACAGAGTGAATCCTCACCTGATTAATATCAGGCTAACAGAATAATAATTATGTGCTTTGGTTGTACCAAAGACATAGATTATTTTCAGTGTTAATTCTGCTGAATTTTGGGTCGGCCTCATCTACCCAACGGGTCAGCGAGGCCACAAATATCTGATGAAATGAGCCGACCCATGGCCTCACATATTGACCTTGGGGCCACGGGGCCGGGTCCAAGGCCATGGCCGGTCGGCCCATTCCCATCTTGACGTCGCCGGGCTACGGCACTGCCTGCGAGATTTTCTCACAAGCAACACTCCCTCTCTCTCATTTTGGGGCTCTTTGATCGAGGAGACCTGCATTTCAACTTTGGAGGCTTCTATATTTGGAATCTAAGGGTAAAAGATTTGTCTCGTTCATTAATCAAGGAGAGGAGAATTGCACAGTTAATTGACGAAAAACGAAAACCAGGATCGACACAACAAACACACCGATGAAATAAATAGGACGTAGAAGTGGTTTTCAACTTTGTAATTTCATTCATGAGCGTAGAAAGTAGAAACTATAACTATGAGGCTCATAAGCTCGCCAAGTTCTCTTGTAACCTGCAATTAGGTAGACATGTGTGGTTGGAATATCCTCATGATCCAACAATTGTACCTATGAACGTTGCTTTGGAATAAAAAGCTTGGCGAGTTCTTCTAAAAAAACAACACCGATGACAAGCACACAGCCTGCATATCTCACATTGGCAGTGTTTCGGCCTCCACGGTACACGTAAACCTCGTTCCAGGCCGTTGGTCAAATTTACCACAGGCACAGCACCAGATTCTTTATTGAAAATGTATTATTACTTTACTGTTCATTATATAAAAAATCTCCACTAACACGAACACAACACCAAACATGGCGTATCTCATCTTACACCGATGTCATGCAACAAGCGTATCACATCTCAGGATGATATCAGTCTACAGTTCAGTTTATCTTCAGTAACATGGAAACGGCAACCAGGGTAGAGCACTCTCATCTTACGCCGTTACACAGCAAACGTAGCATCAGCCATCAGGAGTTCTTGGTCACACCTCATGACATCTTCTTTGCTTTCTTGTCCGCCCACTCCTTGCGTTTAGCGTCAATCAGCTTCTGCACATTGGCATGGAAGCCAGGATATGGTTCGTACGCAACAAACTTGTGAAGAATCTGAAGCAAACGGCAAGATTGTCATGACTTGTAAGGCAATCTCTTGTCGACCATCAGAGTGATGATGCTTCAGAATGCTTTACCTCTAGAAGCACGAAATATGGGGCCATCATCAAAGCCTGGACAAGGTTGTCAACTAGAGCAGGTGCCTGCTTCTACAATCAGAGTAAGTGCAAGTATTAATAATCCATGGGCAAGAATTTTCCATAGCTAGTGCTTAACCTAATATTGATAGCGTGATATGATAGAGACTTGCCTCAAAAACTCCATGGCCAATGAATTGCATAGTCCAACAGAACAGCTGAGCTACCAATACCACCTGCAGGAAAAAAAACAAAGAATTTATGGTTGAACAATTTATGTTTTGTAATCGTCTTTTCTATAGCCACAAAGCATCTTCAGCGCAAACCATGCATCATCATTCATCCTAAAGCAAACGTCGACATAATCAAAATTTCAGGAGTTAAGAAAAACGGATTGAATCCCCATGTAAGCATCTTCAACACGGCAAACTATGCAGCATCCTTCATCCTAAAAGCAAACATCCACATAATCAAAATTTCAGGGGTGAAGAAAAAGGCATTGAATCCCCAAGTAGGTTCTTGCCATCACAATCACGAAAGTACATGCTGGATATTAACTGATCAATATCATGTGTAATGACCTTTTAAAGTGCAGTAATTAGGAGTAGAAGGAGCAAGCAAACATCTAGTGCAGTGTGGTTTATTGCGAGTTACAGGTAGCTCAACGTAAAGAGCTGTGCATCAACCATGAACAATGATCAGATCAGTACAATCCATACTGCAGTTTCTACAACAGATACATGAAATTTTACATATAAGCTCCCCTCAGAACAATTCCATGTTTTATTCCAGAATATAACTTCTCTGCTACACTATAAGATAAAGTCAACTGTCAAACAACCAACAGTCTCATCTTCTACCAGGATTTCATTTCATCAAAGGCAGCAACAAGTTTTACTACTTGCTATCAAATTTTGCTACACTGCGATGCATTTCAGAGTGAATTGTGGTATTTGGACATTTGCAGTCAATAAAATAGCCTCAAACTTTGATTACTCCATATTCCTTTTCAGTTTAATTATCTCTGATGCTGCTCAACGAAGATGACCACAAACTCTAAAAATCCCGTTCCCCACTATAGAAATCCAGCGCACATAGCCTGATCAATCCAACTGTAAGTCAATTATTTTCTTCTCAAATCTCATAGCCTATCACCACTACACCAGATCAGAGAAGGACGAATACTGAAGACAAAGCCAAACAAAGGAAGAAGCCAAGAGTGGGGAGCGGGGCTGTGTGATGCAAAACCTTCCATCCGAGGGAGAAGCCGAGTCGGGCGGCGAGGGCGGAGCTGGCGGCCCAGCAGAGGAGGCAGAGGACGGCGGCGAGGGCGCCCGAGCGGCGGTCGAGGGAGACGTAGAAGGCCCCGTAGACGGCGGTGAAGACCGCGGCGGCGCGCGGGAACGGGGCGGTGAGGTGGAGGAGCAGGAGGGCGGTGAGGAAGATGGGCCAGACGAAGAGCGCGTGGATGAAGACGTTGACCGGGTTGCTGTGGTACGCGCCGTAGAAGGCGAAGTGCCGCTCCAGGTTGAGGAACCCGCCGCCGCCGCCAGCCATCGCGAGATTCGCCGATCGGGCGCTGCCGCTCGCGGACAGAGAAGGCGCGGCGGAGGGGCGGCGCCGGGAGGAGCGGATGGGGGAAACGGCGGCGCCTACAGTACGAAGGGCGGGGAGGAGTGTCGCTCTACTCTAAGAGATTGCCGTCGACTTTTGCCTTCCTTTTATTTGACGGAGAACAAGGCGGGGGCATGTCACTGGTACTGCTCTGGCGGCTCTATCATTCTACACTTCTACAGTTTGGTCAGACGTGCTCCGGTCAAATAAAATACTGTTCCTCAGTTCCATAATATAAGACGTTTTTGCAAGCTAAGCTATGCTAGCTTGCAAAAACTTTTTATATTATGGGATGAAGGATGGGACAGAGGGAGTAGTATACAGTATTCAAAATTATTTTCGTCACACAAACTTTTTTATGAAGTATTTTTCAATTAAATCAAAGAACCGGGACACAAGGACCAAAAATGCATATGGTGGCCGATCCCATGAAGGCCTTTTATTCAGCGACAAATACTATTCCACATCTCAAAAAAATGAAAACAATTATACACATAAGCATATATTTTTAATATCATGTACACAATTTATGAACATATAATTCTTTTTTTTTTTTTGAGAATCAGAGTAGGACAAACTACTCAGAAGGACAAATACATTCGCTAATCATGAGAGAACGAAGACTGTCCGGTACGTCCGCAAGTATCAGGTTATCTCCAGCGCGCCTAGCTTCTGCCGCCAATCCATGTGCCAGAGTATTTCCAGTTCTTCCAGTACTGCTGATGGTGTAAGATTGAAAGGCTGTCAAGGTGTTTTTGATATCCACAAGCAGGCCATAGCAGGCCGAGCGTGATTTCTGGTCATCAGACAGTTCTTTGGCAATGGTTTGGCAGTCAGTTTCAAGACTGATCGGACCTCTATGGTAATCAGCCAATGTTTGCAGGCCAACCAAAATTGCCCGGGCTTCTGCCTCTTCCACACTACTGCAAGACGGCAACAACTTATAGACCGAGAGATATACACGGCCTCTGAAGTCCCTTGCTATCGCACCTGCAGAACTGCTTCCCGTCTCTGCGATAAAAGATGCATCTGTGTTAATTTTGATTGTGCCCCGGTCAGGTGGACTCCACTTGTTGTTCAGCGCCACCGTGGTTTGGTCCTGGGGGGCCGCCAGGCCCTGTCCACACTTCCCCTGATAAGATTCAGTAGTCAGCCCGCAGGTTCGAAGCTCCTCCTCGTACTTCATCAAGAATTGCACTGAAACCAATATAGGTTCCTTGCCTGGTCCTCTGATGCAGTCCTCCCTTAAGTACCAGCAACGCCATAACAACAAGAGGATTTTTGCACGCATATCCTCAGATTCAGTGTCAAGCAGTATTTGCAGCCAGTCATCTCCAGTATATCTGAACCTGTCCTCTGCAGGTAAACCCCACTTCTTCCGTAAGGCCAAGCGCAGAGCTCTACTCTTTGTGCACGCTACGACAGCATGATATTCGTCTTCGATTCCGTTACCACAAATATTGCAAGTGGCATCAAGCTCAATGGTTCTCTTCCACTTATTCTTTCTGGTGGCGAGAGTGCTTGTGGCAATCTTCCAGCTAAAGATGCGGACCTTCCCAGGCACTTTGGCTTTCCAGATTAAGTCCCAGATACTACGATCATTCGGATCTCTAGAAGAGCTAGATGGGTTATCTCTGTCTTGAAACTTTAAACCCATAGCAAGCTTATATGCACTTCTGACCGAGAACATTCCGTTCTTTTCGTAGTGCCACGCTATGCAGTCCCTTGCATCAGAAGACGGGATTGACAGTTTACAAATCTCGTCAGCATCAAAAGCGTGAAAGATCTGTCTAATTAGTGCCTCATTCCACTCCTTTCTATCTGGGAGCAGGAGTTGATTAACCCAGCGAATTCTTGACCTTCTGATCAAAGCTGCCGTCATGAGTCCCTCTTTCCTTGGGATCCATTGATCTCGCTGAAATTGTATGCTTTTTCCGTCACCCACTCTCCAGATAAGACCTTTTTTTAGAAGTTCTAGCCCAAATTCAATCGCCCTCCATACTGGGGACGCATCCGACGCAAAGACGGTATCCAACAAGCTCCCATTGGGGTAGTACTTGGCTTTCAGTACTCTCGCACATAGACTCTCAGGTTTTTGAATCAACCTCCAAGCTTGTTTAGCCAGCAACGCCTGATTAAAAAGGTGCATATCTCGAAAACCGATACCTCCTCCTCTTTTCGGCATAGTCAATCTATCCCAGGACATCCAATGCACTTTTCTCTGGTCCTCCTCTTCTCCCCACCAGAATTTCCTAATCATCCGCTCGTACTTTTCACAGAAACCTTTTGATAACATGAACACACTCATTGTATACACCGGAAGGGCTTGGACTACAGATTTGACATGGGTCTCCTTTGCCGCATAGGACATGAATTTTTCCGACCATGCACTGCATCTCTTCCCAAATCTATCCATGATAGGCTGAAACTTGTCATCCTTCATTCTCCCCTCTGGTGTGGGCAGCCCAAGGTATTTACTTTCAAAAGAATCAGATTGTACCCCGAGGATTTTCTTGATTCCTTCTCTTGATTCAGCTGGGCATACCTCACTGAAAAGAAGAGAGCACTTGCTCTCACTGAGGAGCTGGCCCGTACTTCTTTGGAACGTGTCCAAAACTCTCTTGATTGTAGCAGCCTGCTCCAAGGTGGCCTTGAAGAAGATTAAGCTATCATCAGCAAACAAGAGGTTAGAGATACCTGGGGCGTTTCTAGCGATCTTTAGGGGAGTTAAACTGTTTTCCGCCATCTCCTTCTTCAGCAGATGCACCAGGCCATCGGCAACAAACAGAAATAGATATGGGCTTAGTGGATCTCCTTGGCGAAGCCCTCTAGAGGGGATAAACGGTTCCAATAATTCGCCGTTGCATCTCACCGAGTAGCTCACTGACCTAACACACTGCATAACCCAGTTGGTCCATCTCCTGCAAAATCCAAGTTTCAGGAGCATTTCTTCCATGAAGCCCCAGTCGACCCTGTCATAGGCTTTGGCCAGATCGAGCTTGTAGGCACAGTAGTTGTCCCTCCCATTCCTGCTGTGCTGGATCTTATGGAAGCATTCAAAAGCGATAATGGCGTTGTCTGTAATCATCCTGCCTGGGATAAAGGCACTTTGACTCTCTGATATAATTCCGTCCAGCAGGGGTCGAAGCCGATTGACCAGGCATTTCGACACCACCTTATATATAACGTTACAGAGGCTAATGGGTCTGTAGTCCTTTACTGTTTGGGGATCATTTCCTTTTGGTATAAGGACAATCACTGTTTCATTTACTCCTGTGGGCATTGCCCCTGATTCAAAAAATTCCATTACTCCTTTCACCACATCTTCCTTGAGCTCACCCCAATTTCTCTGGTAAAAACGGGCTGGAAACCCGTCTGGACCCGGCGCTTTGAGAGGACCGATTTGGAACAAGGCGTCGCTGATCTCCTTGGCAGTGTAGGGTTTTGTGAGTGACTCATTCATCTCCATATTCACCCGTTCAGACACAAGGCCTAGAATTCCACTTGGGTCAACACCCTGTTCTTTTGCATACAGACTTTTAAAGTAGGCGCTCGTCATATCATGTATGCCTTTGGAGTCCTCAACCCAGTCTCCATTGTTGTCTTTCAGTCTCGAGATGGTGTTCTTCTTCTTCCTCCAGGTAGCCTTCTGCTGAAACCACTTCGTGTTTCGGTCCCCTTCTCTAAGGTAAGTTGCCCGTGAGCGCTGCCTCCACATAAGTTCCTCCCTAAGCAACAATTCATCAAGCTCCTTGCTGAGTTTAGCAACCTCTTTGTCCTGTCCAGGTGAGCTCGGAGGGCTCCACAAAGTGCTTAGTTTTCTCCTGATCTCCACTGTCCTCTTGAGAACTGATCCGAAATCACGTTCCGCCCAATCTCTCAACTCTTTCTGCATAGCCTTTAGTTTCTCATTCACCTTCTGTAGATTTCGGGCCGGGCCTTCCTTTCTCCAAGTGTTCGTGACAGTGGCTTGGAGTGAGTCCTGTCGTTCCCACATATGTTCATACCTGAATATGTTAGTCTTTCTTGCTTCCTTCGGTCTCCATTCTCTTCTGCTTCCTAGCCGCAACAGGATAGGAAGGTGGTCTGATCGTGACGAACAGATATGTTCCAACCTAGCCTCTTTGTAGTGGTCCATCCACGCAGGTGAAGCTACTCCTCTGTCCAAGCGAGCTCGTACATTCTTCAAACCTTCCTGTTTGTTGTTATATGTCCACACCGGCCCCTTGAAACCCACATCAAAAAGATTGCAGTCTGAGAGCACACTCCTAAAATTTTTCATTTGTTTCTCTGATCTTTTCGATGCTGATATATGCTCAGATTGCCACATTGTCTCATTGAAATCACCGATCATAAGCCATGGCAGGTTCGAGGTGTCTTTTATCCTTCGTAACAGAGTCCACATGTGGTGGCGTTCATGCGCCTTGGGCTCACCATAGACAAAAGTAGCCCGCCATTGGAGGCCATGAGGGTTCATACGGACTAACACATCGATGTATCTCGCCCCTGCGGCAATCTTCTTTATTTCAATATTCTCATCATAAAAGAGGGCAATGCCGGCACCTTTACCAGTGCCGGGTTGCGTGATACAGTGGCGAAGGCCTATCCTCCACTTCAGATTGCTGACATATTTATTCTTTTGCCGGGTTTCAGAGAGGAAGACGAGCTTGGGCTTGTACGTGTGCATGAGACACACGAGTTCCTGAACTGTTCGAGGTTGCCCGAGGCCTCGACAGTTCCAACTTAGGATCGTCATGGCTCCTGGCGGGCGTCATCCTTGACACCCACCAGTTTACCGGGAGCCCCTATGCCGGTTGCTTCCTGTCCACCATCCTTGCCCACATCTTCCATACCATCCATCTGACTTGTGCTCTTGATTTTCTTCTGCTGATCCTGCTCAGCGTCTTCTTTATTTTCTTCGACGGTTGTATCTGCCTCCAGGTCCCTCTCGCCTCTCTTTCCTAGGACTGTGATCGCCGGTGTTATCTTCTGTGCATTCCTCCTACTGCTGTGGTGTTTCTTTGCTGTACTGGTGGACTTATTCAGGGCTGGCTCTAAATCAGAACCACCCCTAGACAGTCCAACAGTCGCTATGTCCGCAGCCAGTGGTGGTGTAGAGGCATTGCCAACAGCTTTGGCAAACTGGTCACCCGCCTTGGGAGCGAGGGGACAGGCTTGCAGCCCCTCTTCCATCGATGCCTTCTGCTGCAGTTCAGGCGGCGCATCTTGCACAAGGGCTGGGGCAGGATCAGAGTTCTCCACAGGGGCCTCCGCTTCAGGCTGAACTAGGGCTTCAGTAGCTTCCTGGTGCACACCATACATCGGGACAGGGCCGAAACCTGGAGGGTAGTCCCGACCGGCTTTCAGGTTTGCCACGCCACCCCCACCAGCCAGGGGGAGATTGACTGTACCGGTGTTGCCATTATTAGCATTTGAATCCTCCCCTTCAGTCCGGTCAGATGTGCTCCTTGTTTTGCTGCTTCCAGGTCCCAGTTTGATCGCGCTAACCGCGGCAATCGCAGCCTGCACAAGGGGGTCAGCCAGCACCCCCTCAGGGACGTCTATGTACTTGTCCGCAGCTAGCTTTGTCGGTGCAGTTCTTGCCTCGCCGCTGCCATGTGAGTCAAAATGGAGAAACCTACGAGCACTACTAGCCTCTGGCACTCCATACGACTCCCTACTAGTGATCTTTTTAAATGGGGAGGCGCGCATTGCTGCCGAAAACCTCATCTCTTGGAGGTTGATCGGTAGCTTACAATCGCGTTGGCCATGCCCAAGGAAACCACAGAAGCTACAAAAGCGAGGAACTCTTTCATACTTGACTTCTAGGCTGTACACCTTATTTTCAGCAAGATCACGAGACTCTATCGTGGAACGTAGAGGCTCATCAACATCATGGTTAATGCGGATTCTAAGAAAGTCACCCCAGATTTTACCTTCTCTGTCAGTGTACACCTCCAGGACCTTGCCTATCAGCTTTCCAATCTTGCGGGCCACTGGCTCCGAGAGCATGATCGGGGGCGCATCATATACACGGACCCAGATCGGCATGTGGGCGATCTCGACATCGCCCGGGCTTGTCCCTCCATCCATCGTCGAGACCAGGAAGGCATCTCCACGATGGGTCCAAGGACCGTTGTCGAGGACGAACTTGAGGTCCCCCTCACGCTCAAACTCGAGCATGAACCGATTGTTCTTGAGGGGTTTCTGGGCAAAACGCCCCCTAAGCCCCCATTTGCCCTTGAGCTCCTTGAACAACCCCCCAATGGTGAAGAGCTGCACCGAGAAGAACAGCCCGACGGCTATCCATCTCTTGCGCATTGCAGCCCTTTCCTTGGTCAGGTCGAGCTCCACCAAGTTGGCCTCCTTCATCTCCCATGAGACAGGGAAGGTAGGGGTCACCACCGTACCCAGCGCACGCTGGGGCGCAGGAGCTCCGTTCCCCACAGGAGTGCGGTACCCGCCCCCGCTCCCCCGTGAGGAATCGCCGCGCAGGAGAGGTCTGGATCCCATCCCCCCTACGCCGGCCACCTCTTCCTCCGCCAGCTGCATCAGGGAGGCCTTGTTCTTTCCTAGGTTCCTGTCCGCCATGGTTGTCCAGAGGGTGGAGGTCGTATGGGCAGCGACGAGATGTGGAGGAGGCCTAAGGACAGTCGGGTCCCTTAAAACCCCCGGCGCAATCTCCATGGATGGCCGCATCTCACTGTGATCCAGAAATTTTTGATATGTTTCCTCCGGCGGCTTCCTTGTATCTGGAATTCTTTGATCTTGTGTTCCTCCTTTATCAGGTGGATCTTTTTGAATTGATTTTCCACCGGAGCCTCTCATCGACTCATGATTTCCTTCCGTATGAATCCGCTCAAAATCTTCTCTCATCTGGCATACTTTGTCCTTGATCCTTTCCAGGCCTAGATCCGTCGGGCCATCACAATCGCCCTTATTCGCCTGGCGATATCCCCTGCTCGCTTTCCGTTTTTCCGCCAGAATTTTGATTGCGGATCTCGTCTTGATCCATGCGCCCTGCAGACCAAGAGGGTCCGCGTCCCGTGTAATCTTCCAAATTTCTTCGATACTCTCGTTGATCCTCCTCTCGGATCCAGACTTGCTTGGCAATCGCCTTGCAGTCGCCCCGACCTGGGGAGCGTCAATCACGGCAATCATGTGCAGGTTAAAAATCTCCTAAAAAGGATCTCCCTATGAACATATAATTCATATGTGATGCACACAGAAACGATAAATGGATAGATTACAATGGGTTTTTTCATTGTTGTGTAGCCTGCAAATAATAGCATTAGTTGATGAAACTTTACACATACCTGATGATAGCCTGTTATGTGTGAAAGCTAGTGTTGACGGAGCAACCGAGTTGTCCTTTCTAATGAAAAGTTATTGTAATGCTTCTGGTCAAAAAATCAATTTGTCAAAATCCTTCATTTATTTCAGTAAGGGCTGTCCAAACAACCTCAAAAAATATATACCAAAATCAGCCTTCTGGACATCGATTCTTAAGGTAAGACCTCTTTTAGTTTCAACCTCTTTTTACCAAATAGTCGATGGCAGCAGCTCCATTTGGAGTTCCCCTTGGTTCTCTCAATGGCAAAATATTTATGATAATTTGAATGTTGAACTGGTCAATTCTTTTGCTTACCCAGCTGTTGTTAAGGACCTTTGGATCTCCAACCAGAAAACTTTGAATGTTGAACTGGTCAATTCTTTGTTCAAGCCACAAACGGCTCATGCTATTTTGCAAACCCCTATTGTTAATACTCCAGGGCAGGATGTTCTTGTTTGCAAAATAAGACCTACAGGTGAATGCTCTTCAAAAAGTGCCTACAAACACTGTTTTACTAATCTCGTGATGCCTGCAAATCAGAGACCAAAAGTTGTGCCTCCTCAAATTGTTAATCTTCTTAATTAGTATGGCAAGAAAAACACATAGTGCCAAGGGTTCATACTTTCGCTTGGAGACTTCTTCGTCGAGCGCTACCCGCTGATAAGAGAGCAAGTAAATTTTCCAAACATATTGATAAAGAGTGTTCTAGATGTGGCAGCTTAGAGGACGAAATGCACATGTTTTTCCTTTGTCCTTTCTCAAAAGCTGCTTGGTTCTCATCTCCTTGGTTCCTCAAAATTGAGTCCATTGCTGCAAATAATCACTCTATTGCCCAAATGATTTAGGACTTACTTTCATCTCAACATCCCCATGTGAGCCTCACTAGTTTATATACTTTTTTGTGTTGCTTATGGAAAGCAAGAAACGATGCTCTTTTTGGCAAGAAATTCTACAAGCTCTCCCAGATATTTCCAGTTGCTAATGCAATTATGCAGGGTGCTAAATTTGAAAATATGGAGTCGTTTGAAGATCATCGCTCTACCTGCTCTAGAGTACAACAACTGGCGCCACGACAAGACCCGTCTTCTGTTGCAGGTATGACCATTTTCTATGACGCGGCTTGGAAGATTGAAATGGACATGGATGCAGCACCAGCGGGCAGGAATCATCATCAGAACTGATACCAATCAACACTTCAAATAGTTGCATGTTTTAGTCTTATCTCCACCACCTGCATCTCCTCTTCAAGCAGAAACTTTTGGCCTGCTTCTAGCGATCATGTTGGTTGAAAAGCTTTGCATACAGGAACCAACCTTTTTCACAGATTCCGCGATATTGGCTTCGAAGGCGGCAACTACATACATCCTCAACACTGCGGGTCATTGGGTCATCAGACCACTTCTTGCAGCTCTTCAACAGTCTGCAGTTTTTCATCCAACTAGAATAGCTCATGTTAACATGTTCTTCAATGTAAAAGGTCATCATTAGGCCCGGTTAGCTGTCAAAATGTAGTCTAGATCTCTAGTTGTTAAGTGTTTGTCTTCAGGTTTAGGTCAATGTCCAGGGATAGATGTTCTCCCATTGTTCAGTGTGAGTCCCTTCACATTTCTCTCTGTAAAATGTTGCTAGATGAATAAAATATTTTCATGTTTAAAAAAACAAACCTCAAAACATATGTGAAGCATGCCTTGAACATAGCCAATGAAGTCCTATCAGGCAGATACCTTGGGATGCCTTTTGATGTTGGCAACTACAGAAATGGAGCTTTCAAGTTCTTAAAGGATCGAGTGTGGAGCAAAGTGAAAGGTTGGATTGCAAAAATCGTGTCTCTTGGAGGGAAGGAAGTCTTAATTAAATCTATGGCCCAGGCAGTACCAATTTACTCTATGTCTTGCTTTAAGCTTCCACGTGGGTTATGCGAGCATCTCAATTCTCTAATACGGAAGTTTTGGTGGGGCAGCAAGGAGGGCCAGAGGAAAGCTAGTTGGGTCTCTTGGAGCATGATCACAAGGCCAAACAATGTGGAGGTTAGGTTTTTGGGATATCGAGCTCTTTAACCTTGCGCTCCTAGCAAGGTAGGCTTGGAAAATCCTGATGGAACCAAATTCTTTAAGTGCTTGGATTCTCAAGTCAAGGTATTTTCCTTCTTGCTATTTCTTGCAAGCAGAATTAGGATCGGTGCCCTCACATGTATGGAGATCTATCCTCGAAGGACGTGGCACACTAGCCCAAGGATTCATACAAAGAATAGGGGATGGACAGACAACATTGATTTGGCAGTAGAACTGGCTACCTTGACCTCAGAACATGCGGCCAATCATGAGCAGAATCCCCAAAAAACCAGGATCCCTCGACTGAAGGCGATTAGGGTTTCGGTGGCGACTGGCGCTTGTTGACACCTTGTCAGCGGGGCGATCTAATCTGTGACAGGGAGGGATGGTGTCTGCATCGTCTCCCACGATGCACAACATAAACGCAGACGAGCCGCTGTCGCCTCGTGCGGCAAGGGCTCGGCTGGAAGAAGCCATGGGCAAGTTAGATCGCACCGAGGAGGAGGCTACCCCATTGGTGATCGATGATCTGGAAGAAGGAGTTCAGGAGAAGTGGCTGATCGCGGGCAAGATTCTTCATCGTAAAATCCTGCATATCCAGACCATTGCCAACGCGTTGAGGCCGACATGGGGAAACCCTAGAGGCTTGAACTTCAAGCCGGGGAGGGGAGAGAACATGTTCGTGGAGGAGTTCGAGAATCATCATGATCGTGATCGCCTGTGAGATGGCTCTCTGTGGTACATGAGCCGGCATGCAGTGATCCTCTCAGAATTTGAAGATTGTGCTACGTCTTGAGCTTGCGTTGGTTTTCCTTGAAGAGGAAAGGGTGATGCAGCAGAGTAGCGTAAGTATTTCCCTCAGTTTTTGAGAACCAAGGTATCAATCCAGTAGGAGGCTCCTCAAAAGTCCCACGCACCTACACAAACAAACAAAGAACTTGCAACCAACGCAATAAAGGGGTTGTCAATCCCTTCACGGCCACTTTGCGAAAGTGAGATCTGATAGAGATAGTATGATAAGATAAATATATTTTTGATATTTTATAATATAGATGCAAAAAGTAAAGATGAAAATAAAAGTAGATTGGAAGCAAATATGATAAGAGATAGACCCAGGGGCCATAGGTTTCACTAGAGGCTTCTCTCGAGATAGCATAAGTATTATGGTGGGTGAACAAATTACTGTCGAGCAATTGATAGAAAAGCGAATAATTATGAGATTATCTAGGCATGATCATGTATATAGGCATCACGTCCGCAACAAGTAGACCGACTCCTGCCTGCATCTACTACTATTACTCCACACATCGACCGACTCCTGCCTGCATCTAGAGTATTAAGTTCATAAGAACAGAGTAGCGCCTTAAGCAAGATGACATGATGTAGAGGGATAAACTCATGCAATATGATATAAACCCCATCTTTTTTATCCTCGATGGCAAACAATACAATACATGCCTTGCAACCCTTTCTGTCATCGGGTAAGGACACCGCAAGATTGAACCCGGAGCTAAGCACTTCTCCCATTGCAAGAAAGATCAATCTAGTAGGCCAAACCAAACTAATAATTCAAAGAGACTTGCAAAGATAACTCAATCACACATAAAAGAATTCAGAGAAGATTCAAATATTATTCATAGATAAACTTGATCATAAACCCACAATTCATCGGATCTCGACAAACACACCGCAAAAAGAGATTACATCGAATAGATCTCCACAAGAGAGGGGGAGAACATTGTATTGAGATCCAAAAAGAGAGAAGAAGTCATCTAGCTAATAGCTATGGACCCGTAGGTCTATGGTAAACTACTCACAACTCATCGGAAGGGCTACGGTGTTGATGTAGAAGCCCTCCATGGTCGATTCCCCCTCCTGCAGAACACCGACGAAGGCTCCAAGATGGGATCTCGCGGATACAGAAGGTTACGGCGGTGGAAATTGTGTTTCGGGTGCTCCTTGGATGTTTTTGGGGTACGTAGGCTTATATAGGAGTAAGAAGTACGTCGGTGGCCGCCCGAGGGGCCCACGAGACAGGGGGGCACGCCCTAAGGGGGGGGGGGCGCCCTCCTATCTCGTGGCCGCCTCGGCTGCTTCTTGACTTGCACTCCAAGTCCTCTGGATCACGTTCGTTCCAAAAATCACGCTTCCGAAGGTTTCATTCCGTTTGGACTCCGTTTGACATTCCTTTTCTTCGAAATACTGAAATAGGCAAAAAAAACAGCAATACGGGCTGGGCCTCCGGTTAGTAGGTTAGTCCCAAAAATGATATAAATGTGTAAAATAAAGCCCATAAACATCCTAAAAGGGTAATATAATAGCATGGAACAATCAAAAATTATAGATACGTTGGAGATGTATCAAGCATCCCCAAGCTTAACTCCTTCTCGTCCTCGAGGAGGTAAATGATAAAAAGAGAATTTTTGATGTGGAATGCTACCTAGCATAATTCTCAATGTAATTTTCTTTAATGTGGCATGAATGTTCAGATCCAAATGATTCAAGATAAAAGCTTATAAAACATAAAAATAATAATGCTTCAAAGCATACTAGCAAATAATCATGTCCTATCAAAATAACATAGCCAAAGAAAGCTTATCCCTACAAAATCATATAGTTAGGCCATGCTTCATTTTAATTACACAAAATACTCCCATCATGTACAACCCCGATGACTAGCCGAGCAATTGTTTCATACTTTTTAACGCGCTTCAGCTTTTTAAACTCTTATGCAATACATGAGCGCAAGCCATGGACATAGCACTATGGTGGTAAATGGTGGTGGTTGTAAGGACAAAAAAGGAGAAGATAATCTCACATCAACTAGGCGTATCAACGGGCTATGGAGATGCCCATCAATAGATATCAATGTGAGTGAGTAGGGATTGCCACGCAATGGATGCACTAGAGCTATAAATATATGAAAGCTCAACAAAAATAAACTAAGTGGGTGTGCATCCAACTTGCTTGCTCACGAAGACCTAGGGCATTTTGAGGAAGCCCATCATTGGAATATACAAGCCAAGTTCTATAATGAAAAATTTCCACTAGTATATGAAAGTGACAATATATGAGACTCTCTATCATGAAGATCATGGTCCTACTTTGAAGCACAAGTGTGGAAAAAGAGATAGTAGCATTGTCCCTTCTCTCTTTTTCTCTCATTTTTTTCTTTTTTCCTTTTTTTCTTTCTTTGACCTTCCTTTTTTTTCTTTTTGGCCTTTCTCTTTTTTTTTTCTTTTTGTAAAGTCCGAAGTCTCATCCCGACTTGTGGGGGAATCATAGTCTTCATCATCCTTTCCTCACCGAGACAATGCTCTAATAAAGAAGATCATCACACTTTTATGGATTTACAACTTAAGAATTACAACTCAAAGCTAGAACAAGATATGACTCTATATGAATGCCTCCGGATGTGTACCAGGATATGCAATGAATCAAGAGCGACATGTATGAAAATTATGAAGGTGGCCTTGCCACAAATACGATGTCAACTACATGACCGTGCAAAGAGCAATATGACAATAATGAAACGTGTCATAATAAACGGAACGGTGGAAAGTTGCATGGCAATATATCTCGGAATGGCTATGGAAATGCCATAATAGGTAGGTATGGTGGCTGTTTTGAGGAAGGTAAATAATGGGTTCAATACGGGCGAAAGTTGCGCGGTAATAAGAAAAGCTAGCAAACTGGAAGGATGAGTGTGCGTATATCCATGGACTCACATTAGTCATAAAAAACTCATATACTTATTGCAAAAGTCTACTTAGCCCTGGAAGCAAAGTACCACTACGCATGCCCCCAAGAGGGATAGATCGGTAGGAAAATACCATCGCTCGTCCCCGACTGCCACTCATAAGGAACACAATCAAAAGAGCACCTCATGCAACAAATTTGTCACACAACTTTTACCATACGTGCATGCTATGGGACTTGCCAACTTCAACAAAAGTATTTCTCAATTTCATAATTATCCACTAGCATGACCCTAACATTACTACCTTTATATCTCAAAACAATTATCAAGCAACAAATTGATCATAGCATCCAATTCAATTTCTATGATAGTTTTTATTATACCCAACTTGGATGCTCATCATTCTAGGACCAAATTTGTAACCAAGGCAAATACCATGCTGTTCTAGAAGACTCTCAAAATAATATAAGTGAAGCAAGAGAGACTAGTAATTTCTATAAAATCAAGCCACCGCCGTGCTCTAAAAGATATAAGTGAAGCACTAGAGCAAAAACTATCAAGCTCAAAAGATATAAGTGAAGCACATAGAGTATTCTAGCAAATTCTAATCAAGTAGGCTTCTCCCAAAAGGTGTGTACAGAAAGGATGATTGTGGTAAACTAAAAAGCAAAGACTAATATAATACACGACACTCCAAGCAAAACACATATCATGTGGTGAATAAAAATATAGCTCCAAGTAAAGTTACCAATGAACGAAGACGAAAGAGGGGATGCCTTCCCGGGGCATCCCCAAGCTTAGGCTTTTGGCTATCCTTGAATAACTTGGGGTTCCTTGGGCATCCCCAAGCTTAGGCTCTTGCCACTCCTTATTCCATAGTCCATAAAAGCTTTACCCAAAACTTGAAAACTTCACAACACAAAACTCAACAGAAAATCTTATAAGCTCCGTAAGTGAAAGAAAACAAAACCACCACATAAGGTACTGTAATGAACTCATTCTTTATTTATTTTGTTGTTAAACCTAATGTATTGCAACTTCTCTATGGTTTATAAACTATTTTACTAGCCATAGATGCATCAAAATAAGCAAACAACACACGAAAAACAGAATCTGTCAAAAACAGAACAGTCTGTAGAAATCTGTAACTAACGCAAATTTATGGAACTCTAAAAATCCTACCAAAATAGGACTTACTGGAAAATTTGTTTATTGATTAGCAGCAAAAAGAATCAATGCAAAATCACGTTTCTGTGATTTATTGAATTTTTTCTCGTGAGTGCAAAGTTTCTGTTTTTCAGCAGAATCAAATCAACTATCATCATAGGTTATCCTATAGGTTCTACTTGGCATAAACACTAATTAAAAGATAAAAACACATCTAAACAGGAAGTAGATGAAAAATTTATTACTAAATAGGAACAAAAACAAAAAACACAAAGAAAATTGCATTGCCTCCCAACTAGCGCTATCGTTTAACGCCCCTAGCTAGGCATAAAACGAAGATAGATCTAAGTAGTGCCATCTTTGGCACTTGATTCATAAGTAGCTCGCATGATAGATTCATAAGGTAATTTGACTTTCTTTCTTGGAAAGTGCTCCATGCCTTTCTTTAATGGAAATTGGAATCTAATATTCCCTTCCTTCATATCAATAATCGCGCCAATCGTTCTAAGGAAAGGTCTACCAAGAATAATAGGGCAAGAAAGATTGCAATATATATCAAGAACGATAAAATCTACGGGCACCAAATTTCTATTTGCAATAATGAGAACATCATTGATCCTTCCCATTGGCTTTTTAATGGTGGAATCCGCAAGGTGCAAATTTAAAGAGCAATCATCAAGATCATTGAAACCTAGAATATCACATAAAGTTTTCTGAATCGTGGAAACACTAGCACCCAAATCACACAAAGCAAAACACTCATGATCTTTAATTCTAATCTTTATAGTAGGTTCCCACTCATCATTAAGTTTTCTAGGTATAGAAACTTCCAAATTAAGTTTTTCATCATAAGATTGCAACAAGGCATCAACGATATGTTTGGTAAAAGCTTTATTTTGACTATAAGCATGAGGAGAATTAACAATGGATTGCAACAAGGAAATACAACCTTATAAAGAACAATTATCATAATCAAATTCCTTGAAATCCGAGATAGTGGGTTCAATGCTATTTAAAGTCATGACCTCTCCAATCCCACTTTTACCAAATTTAGCATCAAGATCTAAAAACTCCGAATTTTTGGGACGCCTTCTAGGTAAAGTTGACTCATCATAAGTCCCATAATCATCAAGATTCATATTGCAAAACATAGATCTAATAGGAGACGCATCAATAACCTTAAGATCCTCATCATTATTTTCATCTAACTTTTCTGGTTTGGCAGCCATCTTATTGACTAAGGTAGCTTGCTTGTCAGAAATTTTGGCTATAACATTTTCAAGCCGGGTAATTTGAGAGTTCACACCAAAAAATTCTTTGTTCATATCATCAAGCTCCTTATTCATAAAACTCCAAAACCCTTTTTGTTCTTTAAGCTCTTTTCTGAAGAAATTATTATGCTCAAATTGCAAATTCATAAAGCTTCTAATATTTGATTCAATCTCATCCATTCTTCTAAGAAGGAGGTCGGAACTCTTAGGCAAAGCCATAAGGGCAAATAGACACTCAAGCAAACAGAAAAATGCAAGCGAAAGAGAGAGGAGGAGATTGGGAAAGAGAGGGCGAATAAAACGGCAAAGGTGAAGTGGGGGAGAGGAAAACGAGAGGCAAATGGCAAATAATGTAAATGCGAGGGAGATGAGTTTGTGATGGGTACTTGGTATGTCTTGACTTGAGCGAAGACCTCCCCGGCAACGGCGCCAGAAATCCTTCTTGCTACGTCTTGAGCTTGCGTTGGTTTTCCTTGAAGAGGAAAGGGTGATGAAGTAGAGTAGCGTAAGTATTTCCCTCAATTTTTGAGAACCAAGGTATCAATCCAGTAGGAGGCTCCTCAAAAGTCCCACACACCTACACAAACAAACAAAGAAGTCGCAACCAACGCAATAACGGGTTGTCAATCCCTTCACGTCCACTTGCGAAAGTGAGATCTGATAGAGATAGTATGATAAGATAAATATATTTTTGGTATTTTATAATAGGGTTAATTATCCTTTTGCCCTCAGTGGTGTCTCTGTGCTCAGTTTTGCCCTCAGATGCAAATTGTGCTCAGTTTTGCCCCTAGTCCGTGCACAACTACTATGACGAGGCCAAACGGCCATATTTGAGTCCATTCCGTCCGCCAGCGTTAAGTTGTGGGTCCGGAGCTTACACGTGGGACCGCATGGACGTGGGTCCGGAGCTGACATGTAGGCCCGTGCAACTAAATCCCCAAATCATTCATAGCTCACTCTGCCCATCCGCTTCCCCGCCGGCCGGCTGACCTACGCCGCCGCCGGCACTTGCGCCGCGGCCAGGACCTACCCCGCCACCAGCTGCACGCCTACTCCACCGCTACCTTTCTACGCCTACGCTCCACGGCTGCCTGCGACACCCGCCACCTTCCTGCGACGCCCGCCACCTTCCTGTGATGCCACGGGTGGGGCGCCCGCCACCTGCTCAACCCGCGACGCGGCCTCCTTCCGTGCGCCCGGTCGGAGCGCTCAAAGGTGGGGGGCTGCTGGAGCTATTTGAACTAGGAGGAAGAACCCTAGGGCGAAATGGAGAGCAGCGGCGACCCCGGAGTATTTGGCGAGGCAGGCATCGGGCCGGAGATCCGCCGCGTCCACGACTGGGTTCCTGAGGGGTAAGTCTCGCCTCCTGTTTAGATTGAGCTTAGTTGTGCATTTGAACACTCGATTCGAGTAGGTTTGCCCAATTAGTGTGCTGATTGCATCTCTGTTTTTCGCCGGTTAGGATGGAGTTGCGGCTTGCTTTCTTGATGCACATTAGAAGGGACCGGTACATGTTCGATGCAAAGGATCAGAAGAAATACCAAGGAGGTTTTGATTATCGGTTGCCAATGGCTAGTAATTGGAGTTTCAGACAATTTGGGGAGGTAATTTGTAGCCAATATCCTTGGGGTTTGCTTGATGAAGTGGTATACAAATACTATGATGGGGAAAAGAAATGGGTGACATTTAGTAATGATGAAGAGCTAGCTACCATGTTTGTTAGGCATAAAGAGAAAGATAATTTTCATGTGAGGCTGCAAGTTGATGTGCTTGAGCAGGCATTTGGACCTAGGATGACGGGTGCAACATCTCGGGGAGAACCAAGTCGTCGTAATGGCATCTCTAGCCAGAATAGTTCACTTGGTGCACGACGACTTGGTGGCTCGACAAGTGTGGGCAACAGCAGTAGGGCCCCCCTTGAAGTGGAGCATGATGATTACAATTCTGGGGTTGATGAAGAGAAGCTATATTCTGATGTTATTCGGAATTTATGACAGGCACATCGGGCTGATAACCAAGATGAGGCTCACAATGCAGTCCGTGTGGATGATGACGCGGTGGGTGAGGACGAAGACCTTGCAGCTGTTGAATGGGACCCTTTGAACCCTAATTTGGAAGAAGGTACAGTTTTTGCATCCATGAATGAGTGTAGAAATGCAGTTGTGACATACTGCATCAAGGTAGAACGTACTTTCAAAGTTGACAAGAGCGATCAAGTACGTTACAGAGTGCACTGTCCGACTGAGGGTTGTCCATGGAGGCTGCTCGCATCTAAAATGCGTAATAGCACTAATGTTCAGGTCAAAGTGAACCCTTTTAAGCACACATGCCAGGAATCAACCCTTAGGAAGGATACAATCAGTAGAGCCAAGTCAAGATGGGTGGTAGAAGAAGTAAAGAAGTGGGTGAAAGAGAACCAGCAAGTGGGTCCAAAGGAATTGCAGAAGAACATCAAAGATAAATTCAAGATAGATTTACCATACATGAGGTTGTTCAATGGTAAACAACATGCTATGGATTCTATTTATGGTAACTGGCAGGAAAGTTTTCAATTGTTGTATTCATTCAAAGGTGAAGTGGAGAGGACAAGCCCAGGTAGTATTGTAGATATTGATCACCACACCGTGGAGTACACATTCAGGGGAGTGACAAAGACCAAGGAATGCTTTAGGAGGTTTTTTGTCTGCTTTGAGGCTTGTCGCCGGGGTTTTTTGGTAGGCTGTAGGCCTTATTTGGCTATTGATGCCACTTTTCTCACAGGGAGGTTTAAAGGACAGTTAGTAGCTGCTTGTGCAGTTGATGCACACAGTTTTGTATTTCCAGTTGCCTACGGTGTGCTGGAGACAGAGTCTCAGGAGAGCTGGACTTGGTTTTTGCATAATCTGCGCCGGGCTATTGCACATCCCAATGGGTTGGTCATTCATACAGATGCCTGCAAAGGTTTAGAAGTGGCCGTGGACAATGTGTTCCCTGGAGTAGAGCATAGGGAATGCATTCATCACCTTGCTGCAAATTTCATGAAGAAATTCAAAGGAAAGGTGTATACCGACAATTTATGGCCAGCATCTTTGACTTGCAGTGTGAAGAAGCACAACTACCACTTGAGGCAGTTATACATGAATCCCAAAGTGAAAGAATACTTGGAAACACACCACTCCAAGTTATGGGCCAGAAGCCAATTCAGTGAACTAAGCAATATGTGCACAATAATCTAGCAGAGTCTTTCAACTCAACGATCCGGAAACTAAAGGGTCATTATGTGGTGGATTTGCTGGACAGGATAAGGATAGAATACATGCAGAAATTTAATTATCGTGCAGGAATAGCCGAGGCAAAATTCATGGGCCACATTATCATCCCTGCCGTGATGAATGAACTGATGCAGAAAACAACAGGCTTGGAAATGAACATGACTCTTTGCTCGGGTACCACAGCAGAGATATCATATTTGGATAAAGAGAAGAGGGAATGGAGATATCCAGTGGATTTAGAAGCTAGAACTTGCAGTTGTAGGCAATGGCAGATAACTGGGTTGCCATGCATTCATGCCTTGTTTTTCATCACTTCTCTCCTTGGTCCAGCAGGGAACATTCAGCAGTATGTGCATTATTACTACTATGTTGCAAGGTTCAAAGCCACATATGCTTATGCCTTGCCTGCTATGGAGGGAAAACAACAATGGGACATGGTGGACCCTGGATTCAAGCTTTGCACTCCAGTTCTGAAGAGAGCAGCAGGTAGACCAAGGAAGAGTTGAATCAGACCTCGCAGCGAAGGAGCTGGACTTGGAGCGAGGAAGCGTAAGTGCACAAGATGTGGTGGGTCTGGTCATTTCGGTAAGTATTGTGATAACATAGTAGATCCAACGTTCGGAGAGAGTTTTGATGAAGGCTTCGATGAAAATGATGGACAACAGCCGGTTGCATCAGATGAGGATTTTGACGAGGTTCGAAATGATGATGGTCAACAGCCGCATGATTTTGACGATGATCCAAGTGAGGCCCAAATAGTGATCATGGTGATCCAAGTGAGGCTCCAGATAGTGATCATGGTGATCCAAGTGAGGCTCCAAATGATGATCATGGTGATCCAAGTGAGGCTCCAAATGATGATCTTGGTGATCCAAGTGAGGCTCCAAATGATGATCATGATGATCCAAGTGAGGCTCTAAATGGTGACCAACCTTCTGTTGTTGTGAGTTCTGCTAGGTATGTAAATTTTGCAAGGGTCAAATACTACTGTACATTTATGGGTCACTTGACATGATCTCATTACCCTTTATGTTTTACACAGCTCTATGATAGGTTTGAAGAAGACGCACAAGGTACCGACAACCAAGAGGAGAAGAGAAGAAGCAATGAGCACAAGGTGCACGCGGAGCAAAGTGATGGCAAGAAGCTCAAGGAACAGACAGAAGCCCGAACGCTATATGTGAATAATTATGAAACATTATGAATAATGTTGTATTTCTATTGGATGATGTTAGAACTATGTTTGACATGATGTTCAAATCTATTGGATGATGTTTGAATGAGCACATGGTTTTTCCTTTTTTTGATTTTTTTGAATTTTGTTTTGCTCATTTGAATTCTGGTCAAACTTAACTTTGACCAAGATTTAAATAAGTGTAAAACATCAAAATGAAAAACTAAGCCTGGATCCTTCTTAGTCACTCTAAAATGAAGCTGTGGTGAGTTTTTTGAAATTTTCATGTTTATTTCCCCAAAACACTTCTCTTCACTTCATACAAAAGAGTTTGAGATACTCGAGATATCATACAATACACATGAACTTATCGTTTAAATGTATGTAAACCTTGTTTATCAACTTAAATCATTAGTATATGACATAAGAAGACTATGTGCGCAGGTTTTCTATTTTTCTGATTTTTATTTAATTTATTATGCTCATTTGAAATCTGGTCAAACATAGCTTTGACTGCTCCAAACCCCTCCCAAACCCCGCTAACCCTAGCGCTGAACCAGGACCGTTCATCTAACCCTAGCGTTGAACAAGGGCCGTCGATCTAACCCTTCTAGAAGGAATCTGTGGGGAGGAGGGGGGCGATCCGCGAGATGCAATCTGATTGGCTGGGAGATTCGTTTTTTTAAACAAATATCGGGCGCGCTGGATGGACCGTTGGGCCGTCTCATTGTCTGGGCCTGAGACCGCTGAGACCGCAGTAAATAGCCCATCTCAGCCTTTCCAGGCCTTGCATGCATGCATGGGAGGCGGCGACGTGCATAGGCTGTGACGTGGGTTTGCATGCACGGGAGGCTGCGACGTGCATGCATGCGAGCGAGGCGAGCGAGGCGTGCTAGGCGCGCTAGGCTAGCGAGGCCAGCTAGGTGGTTCAACGAGTCAGATGCACTGTCCGGTCAAAGAGCTATGCAGTGATTCAAATGCACGCACGCGCCCCATGCATGCATCGTTTTTGTGCAAAAATTTAAAAGTGCAAAGCGTAACGGATACACACACGCGTTCGGATTCACACACGCACCGTTCTCACCCTTTCTCTCTTCCTTTCCCACCCACAGGCCTATAAATGGGGTGCCTATCTTCCTCTCCCACCCATAAGCCAGATCCGATCCATTCTCTCCAACTTCAAAGACCCAATCAACCGAGCCCTCCCCAAGCGAGACCATGCAGTTCAACGGGCCGACCTTCAGCCGTCCGCTTGTCGTGCCGGAGCGGCGCTACCCACCGGGCGTGGTCGTGGAGAGGGAGCTCCACGTGTGGGCTTTTTCAAGGTGGAGGGGTTCCGTTGAACTCACCCGCGCCTTCCTCAGAGCCGGCTATGCCCACCTCCCACGGGGCTCGCCGAGGATGTTCATCGTCAACGAGGTTTGTGACCGCGGTGGCATCCTCCTACTGCTCACGGTCACCTTCACCAACCCGTTTGACGCGCGCAAGCTCCTCGGCCAAGTGTTTTGGTGCGGCTGCGAGGCCATCTTCTTCACCGTCTACAACATCTACACCAACTATGAGAACATCTTCCCCACTCCAGCCGGGATGCACTCCCTTCCCTACGACGACGAGGAGGAGGTGTGAAGATGAAGACGGTGTTGAAGGGGCGCGCGTGGCCAAAGTGGAAGGACGAGATCAAGATGAAAGCTGTTTCATTTTTTATTTGTTGCTTTTCTATGTCGTGTCGTGTCGTGTCATGTTTCGTCATGTGTCCGTGAACTGTCCGTGAACTTATTATTGTAATGGTACTTGTGTTGCATCTTATCTAAGTTATTTATTAGGGTTTATTATGTGTGTTAAAAAATGTCCGTGCCCAAGCATATAATTTCTTCCCTAAACCAAGTCATGAAGCTCGAAAACTTGTGGTTGTCATTCAAAAGAGGGGGTGAGAAGCCCTCCGTTTTATTCAAAAAAAAAAGTCATGAACTAACATGCAAATTTACTCTGTTTAAATCCTAAACCAAGTGCCACTCTAACACTAAACCAAGTGCCACTCTAACCAAAACCGCGTGGCAGTGCAAACATACATTTTCAACCTTCCAACCCTCCAAAATTTCAGTGCAAAACAAAGGAAAACCACTCTCACGCGTGTGCAAACATTCACGGTCTCGCATTTTTTTTGACAAATTTCACAGTCTCACTATGTATACATTCCTTCCCTACCCATGTCAAACTCTTGCCATCTGTCCTAGTGGTTACCAGCGCAGCCCTAAACACCACAAACCCACACAGCCTTGGGTTCGAGTCCCCAGCCGCACCAATTTTTTGTGCATTTTCCACCCTTCATTTTTTGACAAATTTCACAGTCTCACTATGTATACATTGCTTCCCTACCCATGTCAAACTCTTGCCATTTGTCCTAGAGGTTACCAGCGCAGCCCTAAACACCACTAACCCACGCGGTCTTGGGTTCGAGTCCCCAGCCGCACCAATTTTTTGTGCATTTCCACCCTTCATTTTTAGACAAATTAGTTTCTACTCAATGTAATGCCCTTAAAAAATGTTCATTTATTTTGGCACTAGGTGTAAACATCTACCAGAGCTGAGGCACATTTTCCATGACATTTTGGTCTTTGATTTAAATCACGGTGTATTTGAATTGGATTACTTAAATTGCTATTAAATATTTAACAGCTCCAAATAATTTCTAACCTTAATTGTTTGGCTCTGGAATAATTCATTAGTTGCATTTCATTGATCAAAAGTTTCTGAATTCCTCATTTCTACTCCTTTTTTTTCAACATGGTCACTTCTTCTCTTTTTTTTCAACATTTAAACAACTTTGACCAACATTTAAACTAGGTGAATTTCTCATACAATTTCAAGATTACAAATTCCTCCATAATTCATGCCTTTCCATACATTTTCAACATTACAACCAGTGCGATTACCATACCTACAAATACCCAAAAGTATTTGCAAATGGGTATTGGTAGTGCTTGATCTTCAAGCTTCCTAACCTTCTTCTTCAACATCCTAAGCTCAACAGCTAGCTCTCTGTCAGTGCATGCTTCGCCGTCCATCTCTTCTTCCAGAGCTCGTGCTGCGGCCACTGTGGTTTGGGGCAGCATGCGCAACCATTCGTCATGCTCTTCTTGCAGTTCATTTATCAGAGTCTTGGCCAGAGCATCGACCCAAATAAAGAAGCATGCCACCTGCATGAACACGGAACAGATCAACCGATTGCTCAAAGATCCCGACAACGAAAATGGTGCAATTGCCCCGATTCTTACCCCATTCTCGCTGCACACGTAGAACGGACGATTGTGGTTCCTCGGTGTGTGAGAAACCCTCCGATCAACGCTCGCCCGGCACCGCGGACAGACGGAGACAGGCATCTCCACACGCGCCCGGCTCTGCATCCGCGAGGTGGCGCGGGAGCTTGCGGCAGACATGGAGCTCGGAGCCGAACGGGATCTCAACGCCGCCGCGCCCTCCACATCTAGCTTCCCACCGCCGCGCCCTCCACAGCTAGCTTCCCACTGCCGTCGTGCTCTCGCTCTCTCGCCGTGGTATGGGCCATGCTCTCTGTCGCCGTGGTCACTGCCGCTGTCGCCCGCTAATATAGCACACACCCGCAATGGCTCTATGCTCAACGGCTCTCTGCTGGGTCCCGCAAGCCACGCGTGCAACGGTCTGAATAAAATTGGCCGCCACTGCCTCCTGGTCCCACCTGTAAGGGCCGAGTCAAAACATTGACCTGACAGAGACGCCAAAGTTCACAGAACGAGCCGGTGCGCACGGACTAGGGGCAAAACTGAGCACAATTTGCATCCGAGGGAAAAACTGAGCAGATGGACACCACTAAGGGCAAAAGGATAATTAACCCTTTATAATATAGATGCAAAAAGTAAAGATGCAAATAAAAGTAGATTGGAAGCAAATATGATAAGAGATAGACCCGGGGGCCATAGGTTTCACTAGAGGCTTCTCTCGAGATAGCATAAGTATTACGGTGGGTGAACAAATTACTGTCGAGCAATTGATAGAAAAGCGAATAATTATGAGATTATCTAGGCATGATCATGTATATAGGAATCACGTCCGCAACAAGTAGACCGACTCCTGCCTGCATCTACTACTATTACTCCACACATTGACCGACTCCTGCCTGCATCTAGAGTATTAAGTTCATAAGAACGGAGTAACGCGTTAAGCAAGATGACATGATGTAGAGGGATAAACTCATGCAATATGATATAAACCCCATCTTTTTATCCTCGATGGCAACAATACAATACGTGCCTTGCAACCCTTTCTGTCACTGGGTAAGGACACCGCAAGATTGAACCCAAAGCTAAGCACTTCTCCCATGGCAAGAAAGATCAATCTAGTAGGCCAAACCAAACTGATAATTCGAAGAGACTTGCAAAGATAATTCAATCACACATAAAAGAATTCAGAGAAGATTCAAATATTATTCATAGATAAACTTGATGATAAACCCACAATTCATCAGATCTCGACAAACACACCGCAAAAAGAGATTACATCGAATAGATCTCCACAAGAGAGGGGGAGAACATTGTATTGAGATCCAAAAAGAGAGAAGAAGCCATCTAGCTAATAACTATGGACCCGTAGGTCTGTGGTAAACTACTCACAACTCATCGGAAGGGCTACAATGTTGATGTAGAAGCCCTCCGTGGTCGATTCCCCCTCCGGCAGAACACCGGCGAAGGCTCCAAGATGGGATCTCACGGATACAGAAGGTTACGGTGGTGGAAATTGTGTTTCGGGTGCTCCCTGTATGTTTTCGGGGTACGTAGGCTTATATAGGAGGAAGAAGTACGTCGGTGGCCGCCTGGGGGGCCCATGAGACAGGGGGAGCTCCTACAGGGGGGGGGGGCGCCCTCGTATCTCATGGCCGCCTAGGCTGCTTCTTGACTTGCACTCCAAGTCCTCTGGATCATGTTCGTTCCAAAAATCATGCGTCCGAAGGTTTCATTCCGTTTGGACTCCGTTTGACATTCCTTTTCTTCGAAATACTGAAATAGGCAAAAAAACAGCAATACGGGCTGGGCCTCCGGTTAGTAGGTTAGTCCCAAAAATGATATAAATGTGTAAAATAAAGCCCATAAACATCCAAAAGGGGTAATATAATAGCATGGAACAATAAAAAATTATAGATACGTTGGAGACGTATCAACTGCATGAGGCTGTCGGAGCTGAAGTTTGATAAAATTCAGCTATGGGCTAGGGTTTTAGACCTTTGTTTCAATCTGCGTACCGAATCCTGGGGAAAAGCAATTGCCAAACAGATTGATAAAGAGGCCTACTCCGTCTAGTTTGATCCTGTTGGAGGATTTTTAAGAGCTAGAGTTACCCTAAATGTGAGTAAACCCTTACGGCAGTGGATTTTAATTGACTCTGCCAAGAGGAAGTCCAGGGATTGGTATGATATCCAATATGAACAAGTTCCAAAATTTTGTTTCTCATGTGGCTGACTTGGTCACTCTGATCTGTTTTGTCCCACTCTGGGCACAAGGGATGATCATGGAGACCTCCCTTTCAACACAAACCTGTGTGCACCTGATGAACGCAAGGGAGCGACATCTAGTGACCACTCATCCAGAGGACCTCAGAAGTCTGTGGCCAGCATGAAAGATGCCTCTTCCTCAAACATGAATGCGGCTGCCACAGCTGAGGTAAACTCTCCCCCGAAGAGAAGGAATCAACCCAAGCGAAAGGGGGGGCCTCAGATGGAGAAAGTCTACCGCAGAGTTGATACTTTGGCCCTCACTAGCAATGCGATGGTGGAGGGTAGCGGTGCTGCTATGGATATGGTAGTGTTCAGAGCTCAAGCAAACAGGGACTCTGTTGAGGGCACTGGGAAGGAGGAGGGTGAGACCTCGAAGCCGGACCCAAAGAATAAGAAACCTACCCCACCTTCATCGGAGAATACATCAGCGGCGACTGCCAGTCAGCCCTGTGGAGAGCAATGAAACATCTTAGCTGGAACTGTTGGGGGCTTGGGAACCCCGAGGCAGTTCGTGAGCTTCGCAAAGTTGTGAAGCAGGAAGGGCCCGACCTACTCTTTGTGATGGAGACGAAGATTAGGGCGAAGAGAGTGGAAATTCTTAAGCATACACTCGGCTTTTCGGGTTGTTTTTCTGTTGATAGTGCGGGGCACAGTGGTGGCCTCAGTTTGTTCTGGTCAAGTGATTTCTGTTGATCTTAAGAGTTATAGTTCCGTCCATATCGATGTGGTGGCTCGGAAACGTGGTTCCCCCTCGCACGAATGGAGATCACGGGGTTCTATGGAGCATCGAGGAGCGAGGATTGATACCGCAGTTGGAACTGCTTGAGACGGTTGCATACAATACCGCATCAAGCATGGCTATGTCTTGGTGATTTCAACGAAACGCAGCATGCCACAGAACACTTCAGTAGACCTCAGAGGGCAGAGTGGCAGATGTGTGCATTTGGGGATGTTCTGGATGATTGCTCCCTACAGGATCTTGGGTTCTCAGGGGTGCCATACACATGGGATAATGGTTAGGCCGGTGAGATGAACGTGAAAGCCCGTCTGGACAGAGGGGTGGCCAATGAAGCTTTTCTTCGGAGCTTAGAATTCGCACGGGTGAGACACATTAGTTCGGTGGAGTCAGATCACTGTTATGTTTTGGTTGAGACACAAGATTTGCAATACTCGAGAGGACCAAAGCAGTTTCGATATGAAGATGTTTGGCAGTCTCATGCTGAGTATGATCAGATTGTTGCGGAAGTGTGGCGACGGAATCATGCTGGCCAAGATCTTGCCGCTATACAACACACACTACAACAACTCCAAGTTGAGGTTGGGGCATGGGGTGCAAAAGAGTTCAGTTCCCTCGCTAAGAGGGTTCGGAAGCTACAAAGGAAACTTGAAATCTTGAGGAGGAGATCCATTGGTCGAGGGCCTTCTGACGAGGAACTATGGAAAGGTGATCGTAACACGGCATATTATCACACCCTAGCAGCGCAGCGGAAGCAGGTGAACCGCATTGCCCATCTTCAGCGCTCGGACGGCTCCACATGCGCGACCGAGGTAGAAGACAAGGCGGAGGTACAACCATTCTATCAGAATTTGTACTCTTCGCAAGGCTACAATGATATGCATGAGTTGCTTCAGTTTGTCCCGTCACGTGTGACGAAGGACATGAATATTTCCCTGGATAAACCATTCGAGCTGGATGAGGTTCGCGATGCCGTCTTTCAGATGTCCCCATCAAAAGCACCGAGCATCGATGGTTTTACCGCAGGGTTCTTTCAACAACACTGGGATCTCATCAAGGGTGATCTAGTGCCGGCGATTCTTGGTTTTTTGAATGAAGGTGATCTACCTTATGGCTTCAACGATACGTCTATCACACTAATACCTAAGGTACGAAATCCTGAGTCCATCGCTCAATACCGGCCGATTTCTCTGTGTCCAGTACCCTACAAAATTGATGCCAAGATGATAACTAACCATTTCAACGAGTTAATGGACACAGTTATTAGCCAGGAACAGAGTGCTTTTGTCCCTGGTCGTCTGATCACTGATAACGTGGTGGTGGTGTTTGAAAGTGTTCACACAATGAGACGAAGGAAGAAGGGGAAGAGCTACTCATGTGCTGTCAAATTAGACATGATGAAGGCCTACGATAGAGTTGAATGGCATTATCTCGAGGCGATAATGGTCAAGCTTGGTTTTAGTGCTCAGTTTGTGACCCTGGTACTTAAGTGTGTCTCTTCTGTCCGGTTCTCGATGAGGGTGAATGGGGAGTTGCTGCCATTTTTCACCCCGTCTAGGGGGCTGTGGCAGGGCTGTCCTATGTCCCCATTCCTTTTCTTACTCTGTGCCGAAGGACTGACGTCTCTGCTCAACTTTTATGGTGGTATTCATATTGACAGGGGCATCCGTGTATCCTTTCATGCAACTTGGGTGAGTCATCTACTTTTTGCCGATGATAGCCTTATCTTCATCAGTGCAACCCATGAGAGTGCGGATCGACTCAATGCGATACTGTTTATTTATGCTTCTTGCTCGGGTCAGGCAGTCAATCGTGAGAAAAGTGCCATCTTTTTCTCGCCCAATACACCGCATGCAAGACGACAAGCAGTCAAACAGGTTCTTGGTATTCATGTTGAAGCATTCAGTGACAGATATCTGGGCTTACCAAATGGGGTTGGAAGAATCACTAGTGGGACTTTTGACCATATCAGGGACAGATCCAGGAGTAAAATGAATGGCTGGGTAGAGCGGCTATTAGCTTGTGCTGGGAGGGAAACGCTTATTGAAAGTGCTAGTTATCGACTAGAGGGGGGGGGGGTGAATAGGAGATTTTTATCAAAGTCTTCAAAACGTGGAAGTTTCGAAGAGAAACAATAGAAATGACCTAATTGATATGCAGCGGAAGATAAACTACAACAAGCAAGCCATAGTCAAGTATGCAATAATGTGAACGTACAAAGACTAATAGCAGCTAGGTAGTAAGGATCAGGATGGAAGATAGTATGAAGCCAATCAACGATAGTAGTCAAGCAATGAAGTCAAACTGATAAGACAAATAAGCAATGACTTCACGACGGCAAACTCAAAGTAAAGGAGGGAAGGAATAGAACCAGTCACTTGTTGAAGACACATGATTTGTTGGACCAGTTCCAGTTGCTGTGACAACTGTACATCTGGTTAGGGAGGCTGAGATTCAACTCAGAAGACCACGTCTTCACCTTATTCCCCTTGAGCTAAGGACACACAGTCCTCGCCCAATCACTCTGGTAAGTCTTCAAGGTAGACTCACGAACCTTCACAGACTTCGTTCACCGACGATCCACAATGACTCTTGGATGCTCAGAACGCGATGCCTAACCGGCTGGAGGATACACAGTCGTCAAGTGTAATAAGTCTTCAGGTCACACAGACAGAAAGACTTCAGTGATGCCTAACACTCTTTGGCTCTGGGTGTTTGGGCTTTGTCCTCGCAAGGATTTCTCTCTCAAAGGCTTCGAGGTGGGTTGCTCTCAAAACGACAAAAGCCGTAAACTAACTCTGAGCAGCCACCAATTTATGGTGTACGGGGTGGGCTATTTATAGCCACAAGGCAACCCAACCTGATATGTCCAAAATGACCCTAGGTCACTAAGGAACTGACACGTGTTCCAACGGTCAGATTTCAAACACACACGACAACTTTACTTGGGCTACAAGCAAAGCTGACCCATCCAGCTCTGGATAAGATTTGCTCTCATTGTCTTCGCTCGAAGACATAGGATTTGTGTTGAGCATCACTTCAGTCACTCTGACTTTGTTCACTTGGACCCCACTTAACAGTACGGTGGTTCCTATGACTCCTCAAAGAAGAAAAGGAAACAACAAAACAACACAGTCTTCGCGCTCCATAGTCTTCGCTCAATGTCTTCTCATGTCATAGTCTTGAATGTGAATATCTTCACATACCACCATTGTCTTCAATGTCTTCATACATTTTTAGGGGTCATCTTCGGTAGGTAAACCGAATCAATGAGGGACACTACCTGCGTTATCTTGCAATTCTCACAAACGCATTAGTCCCTCAACCAACTTTGTCGTAAATACTCCAAAACCAACTAGGGGTGGCACTCGATGCACTTACAATCTCCCCCTTTTTGGTGATTGATGACAAACTGGTTGAAGTTTTCAACGGGAATAAAGTATGTGAAATTGTAAAGGATAGGGTATTGTCTTCATAAGTGGCAAGGGCTCCCCCTGAAGATGTGCATATAAGTAATTTGCTTTTGGAATGCAAATGCACATGGCAGGTTGTACTTCTGGAGATCCTCTTCAACTTATGAAGATAATTCATCATGCATGAAATGATATAACTCAAAGAATGACATGCATAATGGAAAATGGACGTCTGCAGAATGATCTAAGTGCGGAAGTTATCATCGCACATGAAAGAGCAAATAAGTAGCAGACGACCATCGAGTTTAAGTGTTACAACTCAACGAACGAAATGTATCAAAAGCAAGAGTTGTAACCACTAGGCAAAATATAAAGCAACCGCCCATATGAACCCGCTGGAAGACTATCAAACTCATACGCTTCTCCCCCTTTTGTCAGTAATGACCAAAAAGGTTTGAAGACATAGAGCATCTACTCGTCCCCATGAGGAGTAGTTAAAGCAGCAGGGTTGTCGTTGTCGTTCGGCGGTGCAGACGAACTTGGTGCAGTGTCGATGCGTGCAGAAGTAGGGGGTGGTGAAGTAGCATCGTCTTCATCATCGATCACATTTGCATTCACGGTTGCCGTGGAGGAAGAATAGTCAGAGTCTTCAAGGGATGGAGTTCGTCGTAGGACATCATTCCGTGGAGGAGTGGAGTCAAACTTCAATCGTTCAGTGAAGCCATCATCTTGAAGATCTGCTTCAGCACTGAGCAGGGTCAAACTCTTCCATGATCGCCGACAAGTCTCGTGAGTGACAAATGCATTCTTGGTGGCAAGATTTCGAATGCAATTTACATCCACAAAGAGACTTTGCATCTGAGCTTGAGCCAAAAATGATGCTTATCCTGTTTCTGATGCAGAGCCACAAGAAGTTCTCGGTCATTTAGGACCCGAGAGCGCTTCTTTGGCCTTTGAGCAATTATGCTCTCAGTAGCTTCAGTTGGCGCACGATGAGGCAGACGAGTTGATGAGGACATCAATACCATTGTTACACCCACAGCCCCTGCTGCTATACATACTGGACCAATTACTAGAGCTCGCGCACGCCAACTAAATTACCAGGTACTTTCGTTTCTTGGTAATGATTCTAATGTTCATGAGAATATGATGCTGCCTAAATTGGATACATTTGTTTTGCTTACAAATGAAGGGCCTAGCTTGGACAAGGATGAACATTGGAGCAAGAACAAGCATGGAGATGATGGCATGCGCAAGGGGAACAAGAACGGTGTTACAAGTGATGATTTCAGGTCTTTGAAGCCACCATAACGAGTGCATGAAGCCTTGGACGAAATATACAAGATGTCACTTCATAAATTTCGTCCAGAGGCTATTATAGGTGCTGCATCACCTTTTTATTGGGCCAGGCCCATGTAATTTCGAAATACATAAGTATAGGCTATTTTTAGAGTCCGTATGTGTGGGGAAACAAGAGATAGGGTTGATTTCGGACCCCTCCACCAAGGGCCACGAAATTCCCCATCTCTTCCTCCATATATATAGCCCTTAGGGCACTGTTTAGACTTTGGGTTTTGTTTAGATTAAAGTTCGCCATAGCTGCAACTTCGCGTACTTCGTTTGTGTTCAACGACCAGACAAAGGCGTCACAGAACCCCACCTTGATCAATAAAGCTTTCATCTTATATTCGCAATATCCAGATTGCAATCTCAGTTTCTTGCTTGTTCTTCGTTTGCTCGCAGGAAACAGACCCTCGTGGTCAGGTTGATCGTGCTCCGGCGTGGTCAATAACCTCTCGGAGTTGGTTTAGCGATTGCTAAGGCGCGACGTCCTCGCACGTTCGTAGTCGGATCGTCAAAGTCGACTTCCACCAAAGCGAAATCCATCATCTCATCGAAAGACGGGACACCGTTGCCTCTATCAAGTGGTATCAGATTTCTAGGTTGCTCGGTGAGATTTTACAGTTTTTCGTAGTTTAGATCGAGTCTTTTCTTCATACCTATAGTCCACGAAAAAGCCACAAAAAAATTAGGGTTAGTTCATCATATCCAAACCAGTCTGAGCCATTGCATAATCTTTTTAGGATTTTGCTTTGTTGAATTTGCGGTTGCATCGTCGTGTCTAGTTGCTGGTCTTAGAGTCTAGTCTTTTAGAGTTTCGAGTTCTGGTCATAAGTTGTCACGCCGCCGCCGCACCATCATCATCACCCCTGCCATCTACCACCATCGCTTCGAATCCGTATCCATATACCACCACCACTGTCATATACCACCACCGCTGCCATCTACCACCATATATCCACCACCAATCCGAGTTCTTGTCATATTAGGTTTGTTTTCGAGATCCATCTAGATTCCGATTCGTGTTTCCTTGCCGGAGTAGGTTTCGAAAAAAAAGAGTCCGGAAACCACCCTCCGTTTAGGCCCAAAATTTTCTGAAAACGCACCTGTCGAAAAAATTTCTGGCTATCCTATTTTTAGGTGTTTCTAAGCGTATTGAGACAGTCGCCGTTATAGAAAGTTTTTTTTGACCCGTTTCCAGTTTTTGGGTCCGGGCAGTCGAAAAAAAAAATTGGTCAAAAAAATTTCGTGCCCATCCTGTCAGTTTGACCTGGGAAGAGTTTTGAGACACTCGCCATTATAGTGTTTTTTCGCAAAAAAAGAAGCGCAAAAAAAAAGCAGCGCAAGAAAAAAAAAAGAGCGAAAAAAAATTCCAGAGTGTGCTTTTCCCTTGTTTACGTGCAGCGCCGTGATTTTGTTAGTGTTCTAGGCTCGCGTCTCTAGTACAGTCTAGCCTAGGACCAGCACAGTACCGTCGTTGAACGTTTATTCAACTTTGCATCTCTGAATTGATTATTGCTGATCCTTTTTTGCTACCATATTATAAGTCTTCCCAGCTCCACATACATCTACGTCGTGCGTTTGACTCTCCCTGGTAATCGCTCTATCCAAGCTTTGAGAGTTTTGACTACAACGGTTGCCGATCACCACCTGCTGCTGGGTAAGAACTGGTAAGAATTTGAGATTTGCTTGACGGGTTTGTGATACACCACCACCACTTCTTAGTAGTCTGTAGGATCATATTCTTGTGTGTTTCTATTTGCTTCTAACCATGGTAGGATCACAAGCCGATGAGACTGATTGGGAGATCTTGACGAACAAACAGTTACATGATAAATTTCAGCAAATGATGAGTGGACAGGTGCAAGATGTGCTCAACAGATTTGACGAGGCCATGGAGAAGATAGATGGCATTGAGAAGACGTTCGAAACGAAGCTTGATAGCAAGTTTAATGAATTGCTCGCGCATTTTCCACCACCACCGCCGGCTGCACCTATCGCACCTCTGCAACAACAACAACAACGCCTCTTTCCAAATCAGTATGGACGAGAGAAGCGTGTTCCTATTGAGGATGGCCAAACTTCTGGTGCTGCTGTTCCTGTTGTTGATGCTTCTTTGGCTCGTGCTACTGCTGCTGCTGGTACCCAGGAGGATGATGAGTATGCGGGCGATTATGAGGATGAGGTTGATCAAAATCCGAACTACGTGCAGCCACCAGCACCACCACCAGCAGGTCGACCTCAGGTATATATTCGTAATGGTAGGCCTGCACCACCACCTCAGGTATGAGATGATGTCCATATTCCTAAACTAAAATTGAATATTCCACCATTTGAGGGTAGATATGCTCCTGATATATATCTTACTTGGGAGTTAGAACTGAACAACGTTTTACATGTTTACAATATCCCGAGGAGAGACGGGTTGCTGCTGCTGTTTGTGCTTTCACTAGTTTGCATGTGTCTGGTGGTCTGAACATTGTAGATTATATCCTATTCCAACTACTTGGGCCTCTTTGAAAACTGCTATGCGTACGCGTTGGGTTCCACCATATTATCAACGTGAATTGCTTCAAAAATTGCAGCGTTTAAGACAAGGGAAAAATTCTGTAGAAGAATATTATCAGGAATTACAAACTGGCATGATTCAATGTGGTATTATTGAGGAGAATGAAGCTATGCTTGCACGTTTTCTGGGTGGATTAAATAAAGAGATTCAGACCATTCTAGACTATAAGGAGTATACTAATATCACTCGTTTATTCCATCTTGCTTGTAAAGCTGAACGTGAAGTGCAGGATTGACATGCATTGGCGCGAACTAACTTTCCTGCAGGCCGACCTTCATCATGGACACCACGTGCATCTTCTACTTCAATTGCACCAGCACCTCAATCAGGTGCCTCCTCCAGCCGTGATACAAGAAAACAGGCACAACCACCATTATATGCCAAGAGCGCACCTGCCGGGCCTGCACAGAGTTCTTCTTCTTCCATGGCATCAACAGGGCACACAAGTGATATTATTTGTCGTCGTTGTAAGGGAGGAGGTCATTATGCGAGAGAATGCAAATCTCCGCGTGTGATGATTGCTACCAAGGGTGGTGGATATGAGTCCGCTAGTGACTATGATGAGGAGACTTTGGCTCTTATTACACGTGAAGAACATGGTGGAGATGATTCTGATCATGAGACACAATACATGGCTCCTGAAGACGCTGACAGGTATGAATGTTTAGTTGCTCAACGTGTTTTGAGTGTGCAGGTCACACAAGCTGAGCAAAATCAGAGGCACAATTTGTTCCATACCAAGGGAGTTGTGAAGGAACGTTCTGTGCGCATCATAATAGACGGAGGGAGCTCCAACAACTTGGCTAGCATGGAGATGGTGGAGAAGCTTTCTCTCACCATAAGACCACATCCACATCCTTACTACATCCAATGGTTCAACAACAGTGGCAAGGTTAAGGTAACACGTACTGTTCGTGTGCATTTTAGTATCTCTACATATGCTGATTATGTTGATTGTGATGTGGTACCTATGCAAGCATGTTCCTTATTACTTGGTAGACCATGGCAATTTGATAAAAATTCTGTACACCATGGTAGAAACAATCACTATACTCTTGTTCATAAGGATAAAAATATTACTTTGCTTCCTATGACTCCTGATTCCATTTTGAAAGATGATATTAATAGAGCTAATAAAGCAAAACAGGAGAAGAATAAGAGTGAAAATCAGATTGTGGCAAAAGAATTTGAGCAACAAATGAAGCCTAATAATAAACCATCTAGTGTTGCTTCTGAAATTAAATTGAAAAGTGCATGTTTATTTGCCACCAAATATGATATTGATGAGCTAGATTTCAGCAAATCTGTTTGCTATGCTTTTGTGTGCAAAGAGGCATTATTTTCATTCGAGGAAGTGCCTTCCTCTTTGCCTCCTGCTGTCACTAACATTTTGCAGGAGTTCGCCGACGTCTTTCCACAAGACGTGCCACCGGGATTACCGCCTATTCGAGGGATTGAGCATCAGATTGACTTAATTCCCGGTGCTTCACTGCAAACCGTGCACCATACCGTACCAATCCAGAGGAGACGAAGGAGATTATGCGTCAAGTACAAGAGCTTCTCGACAAAGGTTATATACGCGAATCCCTTAGTCCTTGTGCTATTCCTATTATTCTAGTGCCGAAAAAGGATGGTACATCACGTATGTGTGTTGATTGTAGAGGCATTAATAATATTACTATTCGTTATCGTCATCCTATTCCTAGGCTAGATGATATGCTTGATGAATTGAGTGGCTCTACAATATTCTCCAAAGTTGATTTGCGTAGTGGATACCATCAAATTCGTATGAAATTGGGAGATGAATGGAAAACAACATTTAAAACTAAGTTTGGATTATATGAGTGGTTAGTCATGCCTTTTGGGTTAACTAATGCACCTAGTACTTTCATGAGATTAATGAACGAAGTTTTACATGCTTTCATTGGACGATTTGTGGTAGTTTACTTTGATGACATATTGATTTATAGCAGATCTTTGGAAGAACATTTGGAACATTTACGTGTTGTTTTTATTGCTCTATGTGATGCACATTTGTTTGGTAACCTTGGGAAGTGCACCTTTTGAACCGACCGAGTATCTTTTCTTGGCTATGTTGTTACTCCACAGGGAATTGAAGTTGATAAAGCCAAGATTGAAGCTATTGAGAGTTGGCCGCAGCCCAAAACGGTCACCCAAGTGAGGAGTTTTCTTGGCCTCGCCGGATTCTATAGGCGTTTTGTGAGAGATTTCAGCACCATTGCTGCACCTCTCAATGAGCTTACAAAGAAAGATGTGTCTTTTCTTTAGGGTACCGCACAGGAAGAAGCCTTCACGGTATTGAAAGATAAGTTGACACATGCTCCTTTACTCCAACTTCCTGATTTTAATAAGACTTTTGAGCTTGAATGTGATGCTAGTGGAATTGGATTAGGAGGTGTTTTATTACAAGATGGCAAACCTGTTGCATACTTTTCTGAAAAATTGAGTGGGCCTAGTCTGAATTATTCTACTTATGATAAAGAATTATATGCTCTTGTTCGGACTTTGGAAACATGGCAACATTATTTATGGCCCAAAGAATTTGTTATACATTCTGATCATGAATCTTTGAAACATATTAAAAGTCAAGCTAAACTGAATCGTAGACATGCTAAATGGGTTGAATTCATTGAGACTTTCCCTTATGTCATTAAACACAAGAAGGGAAAAGAAAATGTTATTGCTGATGCATTGTCTCGTCGCTATACTATGCTTTCACAACTTGACTTCAAAATATTTGGTTTGGAGACCATCAAAGATCAATATGTGCATGATGCTGATTTTAAAGATGTAATGCAGAATTGTAAAGAAGGAAGAATGTGGAACAAGTTTGTCGTTAACGATGGATTTGTGTTTCGTGCTAACAAGCTATGCATTCCAGCTAGCTCCGTTTGTCTTTTGTTGTTGCAGGAGGCGCATGGAGGAGGATTAATGGGACACTTTGGCGTGAAAAAGATGGAGGACGTACTTGCTACACATTTCTTTTGGCCAAAGATGAGACGGGATGTTGAGCGTTTTATTGCTCGATGCACTACATGTCAAAAAGCTAAGTCACGACTCAATCCTCATGGTTTATATATGCCTTTGCCAGTACCTAGTGTTCCCTGGGAGGATATATCTATGGACTTTGTTTTAGGTTTACCTCGAACAAAGAAGGGGAGGGATAGCATATTTGTTGTCGTGGATAGATTCTCGAAAATGGCACACTTTATACCATGTCATAAAAGCGATGATGCTGTTAATGTTGCTGATTTGTTCTTTCGTGAAATTATTCGCTTGCATGGTGTGCCAAATACTATTGTTTCAGATCATGATACTAAATTTCTTAGCCACTTTTGGAGATGTTTATGGGCTAAGTTGGGGACTAAACTGCTTTTTAGTACTACTTGTCACCCCCAAACTGATGGACAAACTGAAGTAGTCAATAGAACATTGTCTACTATGCTTAGGGCTGTTTTAAAGAGTAATAAGAAAATGTGGGAGGAATGCTTGCCTCATATTGAATTTGCTTATAATCGTTCATTGCATTCTACTACTAAGATGTGCCCTTTTGAAGTTGTGTATGGTTTCCTACCTCGTGCACCTATTGATTTGTTGCCTCTTCCATCTTCGGAGAAGGTTAATTTTGATGCTAAACAACGTGCTGAATTGATTTTAAAAATGCATGAGTTAACTAAGGAAAACATTTAGCGTATGAATGCCAAATATAAACTTGCTGGAGATAAGGGTAGAAAACATGTTGTGTTTGCACCTGGAGATCTTGTTTGGTTACATTTGCGTAAGGATAGATTTCCTGATTTGCGCAAATCAAAGCTCATGCCACGTGCCAATGGTCCCTTTAAGGTGTTAGAGAAAATAAATGATAATGCATATAAACTTGAGCTGCCTGCAGATTTTGGGGTTAGTCCCACTTTTAACATTGCAGATTTGATGCCTTATTTGGGTGAGGAAGATGAGCTTCCGTCGAGAACGACTTCATTTCAAGAAGGGGAGGATGATGAGGACATCAATACCATTGTTACACCCACAGCCCCTGCTGCTATACATACTGGACCAATTACTAGAGCTCGCGCACGCCAACTAAATTACCAGGTACTTTCGTTTCTTGGTAATGATTCTAATGTTCATGAGAATATGATGCTGCCTAAATTGGATACATTTGTTTTGCTTACAAATGAAGGGCCTAGCTTGGACAAGGATGAACATTGGAGCAAGAACAAGCATGGAGATGATGGCATGCGCAAGGGGAACAAGAACAGAGTTACAAGTGATGATTTCAGGTCTTTGAAGCCACCATAACGAGTGCATGAAGCCTTGGACGAAATATACAAGATGTCACTTCATAAATTTCGTCCAGAGGCTATTATAGGTGCTGCGTCACCTTTTTATTGGGCCAGGCCCATGTAATTTCGAAATACATAAGTATAGGCTATTTTTAGAGTCCGTATGTGTGGGGAAACAAGAGATAGGGTTCATTTCGGACCCCTCCACCAAGGGACACGAAATTCCCCCTCTCTTCCTCCATATATACAGCCCTTAGGGCACCGTTTAGACTTTGGGTTTTGTTTAGATTAAAGTTCGCCATAGCTGCAACTCCGCGTACTTCGTTTGTGTTCAACGACCAGACAAAGGCGTCACAGAACCCCACCTTGATCAATAAAGCTTTCATCTTATATTCGCAATATCCAGATTGCAATCTCAGTTTCTTGCTTGTTCTTCGTTTGCTCGCAGGAAACAGACCCTCGTGGTCAGGTTGATCGTGCTCCGGCATGGTCAATAACCTCTCGGAGTTGGTTTAGCGATTGCTAAGGCGCGACGTCCTCGCATGTTCATAGTCGGATCGTCAAAGTCGACTTCCACCAAAGCGAAATCCATCATCTCATCGAAAGACGGGACACCGTTGCCTCTATCACGAGTGTTTCCAGCCATCGGATAGACACGCGTGACAGCTTGGACTCCTTCCATAGGCTGAGTGAAGCTTTGATGTTTAGCATTTTGAAGACAAAGAGGCTTCTTCGCAGGCTCAGGGTATATGGCTTCAACTGACATATCAACCTTTGGTAGAAAGATCACATGATTGCGAGCAGAGGGCTAATAGTTGACAGCAGAGTGTTGCTTGATGAGGCACATGACCCATGGAGCATAGAATTTCAGGCCAAAAAGGTCAGATCCAGATGCAGCCAGTTGCCTGAGGAAGAAATCTTGTGCATTGAAGCTGATGCCATTGAGGATGTAAAAGACCAATGTCTTCATGGCTCCTTCAAGTTTTGCAGCTGATGAATGTCCTTTGATAGGCCATAGAGTCCGCCTGATGATGTGATATATGGTGCACGACAGATACTCAAGGTCATCAACAAAGAACTCCTTTGGGTATTCAGCGTCATGAGGCAATGGCTTCATCATGCTCAACATCTGGATCATGTTGGGTTCAGGCTTATGGAAGATGCTCTCCAGTGCATTGCGGTGGTTTTGACAACCAGGTTTGTATAGCTCTCCGGGAGTGGATAGGCCTGTGAGCTCAATGATGTCAAGAGCTTTGGCTTCATGATGAACATTTCCGGTCATCCACTCGAGAATCCATGTTTTTGTATCCCTGTTGTAGCCGCGAATGTGGAGGGTAGCATAGAATTGAAGCAAAAGTTCTTCATTCCAATGTTCTTTGTCTGTCACAAAGCTGAGCAGACCAGCATCACGAAAGCAGTCAAGTGCTTCTTCTAAGCATGGCAGTCCAGCAATGGCTTCAGTGTCGAGGTGCATATGAGGGAAAATGCGCCCTTGATCATACAGAACGCAGGAGTAATAGCTTCGCTGCTGATGACTCCAGAAAGGATCAGATGATATTCTTGGCCTTGAGTAGGGGTTCTTTGAGCTGTCAAAGAAGGTGTTGTGGCTTTTGAAGCCATTTGCATTGAACGACCCGACAGATGTGGCAGTACCTGGAAACCTTGGCAGTCTTGGCTTTGGTTTCTGGACCTGAGGCCTATGCTCAATGTGATAATTGAACTGAGGACCAGAGACATTAGACGGAGGGACCAGAACGGGCCATCTTACTGTGATTAACTCGCCATGGTTGTATGCTTGCTCAATTGTATAGGGCCTTGGTGGTGGAACAGGAGCAGTGGTAGCAACAGTGGCTTCAGGCTGCACAACAGAAGCTTCAGGAGCAGTTGCAGCCATGGCTACGTCATTGGCTTCATTCGTGTTAGTGGTGGAAGCCTCAACGTTTTCAACCTCCACTTGTTGAGCTAGAGGGTCTGGTACATACACGTTCACTTTTGGAACAACTTCTTCAGGAATGGGGGGAGTAGGGACACGTTCTTCTTGATGTTCGTCATCGGCTGATGCAGCCGGATTGTCTTCAGCAGCTTGGGCTTCATACATGGAGACATTCACAGTTGGAGTGGCTTCTGAAAACACTTGACGTGCAACAGGTTGGTGGTGCACTTCTCCTTTTAGAACGCTCGGAAGAGGGACTTGAGGCCTTGGTCCTTTGCGAAGCCTTTGTAATACAGGCGACACCTTTGGAGATGGAGTAGGCAGGCCCTCATCCTCTTCAACTTGCATAGATGATGTGACTTGTTATTGTTGGGGAGTACTGGGGGAGTCTTGTTGTTGCGGGTGATCAGCCATGATGCATCCTGAGCAATTGGCGTCAGAGGACGACCAATGCTGATGATTTCGCTGTTCGTGAGAACAGGCGATGATACCACGTTGTGTTCAATCTGAGGAAGAACTTCATCATCTTCAACATTGTCATGGTGACCAATGTCTTCAGCAGTGATGGGATCAACTGCTGGAATGTCTTCAGCTTCATGAGCCTCTATGGAAGCAGGTTCATGAACAATCATTTGTAGTTCTTGATTTGCAGATGCAGGGCGAACCACTGAGATAGGTTCAACAACAAGGGGCTCTGTGGGAGCAGCCCGATTCTTCTTGGTCTTGCGCTTCTTCTTGGAGGGAGCAGCATCAGAGGCTTTTGAGGGTTTCCGTTTCCTAGCTTCAGCCTCTGCAACCCTCGTCTTCTTCTGTTCTGAAGCGGTTGACAGGGCCTTTGGCTTCGAGCCAGTCATGCTGCTTGGGAAGACTATGCGTGGTTCATCCTGCCTTGAAGGTGCGGGTTGGACAGTGGATAGCTTCTTCTTCTTCTTTGCAGCCATCCTGGGGTCGATGCCAGGACGACCAAGAGCCTTGCGCTTTTCAACCTCATTGTAGGCAAGCACACACTTGTCAGCCAGATTCTTCATGCGCTCTCTAGAGCCTCGAGCTTCTTCACGCTTCTTGTGAAAGGCTTCTTTGAGCTCGTGCAGCATGATCTTGAAATTTTTGACATCTTGCACGTTGAGCGTGGCCACATGCTTCTTGAACTAAGCCTTTTCATAGTCAATCTTGTGCTTCAGTTCGACAATGCACTGAGCAATAGCTAACTCAGAAGCAATAGCGCCATTGAAGGAGACGCTGAGGCCAATGGGAAGTTGCAAGTCATCAAAGCTGAGATTTGGTGTGTCAAACCACTCATCAATGAAGTTATGGATGATTGCCACGTCAAAGAGAGGATAATTATTGAAGATCTCTGCTTCTTCCTTGCTCTTGATCAGTTGCTCAAGAGCATCATCTGCAAGATCGTCATCGCTGGACAGATCGATGTGCTCTTCACGCAGAATGGAAGCAGGAGTCAATGTCTGATCAGTACTCTTGATGATTTTCTTTTTCTTCTCCGTCTTCTTGGAGATGCGTGAAAGATCTTCAGACTGCACACTGTCTTCAGGGGGTGCAGTGGCCAGTGGCTTCACGCGAGAAGCTTTTGGAGGTGCAGCTGATGATGAAGCCTTAGTTTTCTTGGGCTTCTGCGGCCTTGGAGGAGGAGCAGGGGCTTCATCAGTATCAGCATCATTATCAGAATGATCCACTTTGGCACCTTGTACCAAGATGTATGAGATTAGGACATCAAGGTTCATGAAGGGGCCGATCTCATTTTCTTCAGCTTCACGTGTGCCGTCATTTCGGGGAGCAGAGGGACCAGGACTGAAGTCCAATCCCCATGACTTCTTGTTTTCCTTTGCCGATGGCTTTGCATACTGGAAGTTGCGTTTGAAGAGATTATCATCACGACACCAGAGCAATGATGATGGATCGGCATTTTCAGGCTGTGGTCCACGGACCATACAAGGATAGAATTCTTGTGCAATAGCTTCAACTTTGTTCTTGGGGGGAAGGTCTCGATAGAGAATATCACCCCAAGGACTCTTGATAGCATTTTTCTCAGTGTACTCCTGGGTCACGAACTTGTACTTGAACCATTGTTCAGCCCAATAGCGTCGAATCCATTGGATTCGGGTCTTGCGCTGATTATAATCCTCTTCAGGATCTGTTTTGTAGATTTCTGCGAGGTCATCTGGCAAATCTTTTGATGTTCCCCCTCGATGTTGTCTACCACCCTTCCTTACTGATTTCTCTGCAGCCATGAACTTCAAACTGAATGGCTTCAATATGTTCAAAGGCTTCAAGGGCTTTTGCTTGCTGGTCAAACAGGAACTAGCTTCAGGAGAGTTAATGTGTTGCTGTAAGAATTCTGCAAACGAATGCAGACTATGAGAACCAAGGGATTCTCCCACGGACATGTACCTGTGACAGCATTAGAGATGCGAGGGAAGGGGAAGAGGTCATATGCATTCTCAGAAGATTTTGAAGATAAATCAGTTTGAAGACATTGACCTCATGTTGCGAAGACATTCACTTATATGTTGAGAGTTGGTTCCAGATTTGTACGAATCCGTGAATAAGTACAAGTGAGGAATCTAACTATATATGAAGCTTAAGTGAATATACTAGGCAGTATGAAATGCAGACAGAATAGATCTAACATTGTGTAGACAGAAACCAATTTTGGTAAATAGGATGAATCATTGCGGATCAAAAAGATGGTAAAAATAGAGTTATATTTACCACACGAAGAACTGCTAGATGGGATGAATTGGAGATCGAGCAGTTCAATCCACCGTGCCCTAACTTGGCGACGGAGGACACCTACGGCGGCGGCAGAGAGGACGATGCCCGCGGCCGGCGTGAGGACGGCGTCGGAGAAGTCGCGGCAGCTAAGCGCTTCGTCACCGGCGTCGTCGAGAGCTAGCGGTGGTGCTAGGGTTTTGACGAGGTGGAGAGGTGGAAGAAGGTTTTCTTGACCGCAGGGGACATGTACTTATAAGTAGGTGTGTGGCATAGCGCAATTACGCAGGTGCCCCTGCCTGTTCACATCCGTGGGACATGTGGCAAGCATGCAACATACTCAGAGTTGTCCCACGTTCCCACGCCCGCCAAGTTTGTCGGATGGTTGTTCCGGCTTCTCCGGATTTCAACAATAAAGATGAATCATTTAAAAGGACTTGATGTTTGTCTCTGTGTCTTCTGCTGACAAGGATGCAGAGAAGACATTTGACAGTTTCAATAGAATGCATATGATTTGGACAGATAGAGTTTGAGATAGAAAGCATAGAGAGATTAGGGTCCGATCACATTCACTTAGTTCAAAAGATTCACAAATGAAGACATGGCTATAAGTGAATGCTGTGGAGGACCGAACACTAGTATATATATATATATATATATATATATATATATATATATATATATATATGAGAAAGCAATCAACTCAACATAGTGAAGTAAATCATGAAGATAAGTTGAAAGTTGAAGACAAACCAAATGCGAAGATATTCAACAATAACGCCGTGAGTGAAACACTTCAAACCAAGAAATTTGGTGGTGGCGTTACCCACAGTATAGGAAGTATTAGACCCAGACACGGAGCACAATTATCATGGCGCTCCGAAGTCAAATTCCATGTTAATGTATTCACACTCCGAATGTAAGTCTTCATTGATTGAAGATATACTTTACTTCGTGTGTTGCACATCTAAGTCATCAACATGCATAAGTGTTACGATGTGTGCCTGATCACAGGACATTTGAGGATTCCAAGATATTTAGCTCACATCGTAACTTGCAAAACCTTTTCTCATCTAAGGGATTTGTGAAGATGTGAGCTAAATATCATTGGTGTCGCTTGGAATCGAGCACACATGCGAACAGTAAGCATAATATCTGGCCTAGATGTACATAGGTAAAGTAAAGAACCAATCATGGAGCGGTATACCTTTTGATCGAACTCTTTACCATTGTCGTCGGGACCAAGATGGTGTTTGGCTGGCATTGGCGTCGTGTACCCTTTGCAATCTTGCATTCCAAACTTCTTCAGACAGTCTTTGAGATATTTTTCTTCAGATATGAAGACGTCATTCCTTTGCTGACGAATTTGAAGACCAAGGAAGAACTTCAGCTCACCCATCATGGACATCTGATATTGCTCTTGCATCATGTATCCAAACTCATCACTATACTTCTGGTTGGTGCAGCCGAAGATAATGTCATCCACATATATTTGGCACACAAACAGTTCACCATCATATGTCTTCGTGAATAGTGTGGGATCGAGGGATCCAGGTTTGAAGCCTTTGCTCTTTAGGAAGTCTTTGATCGTATCATACCAAGTGCTAGGAGCTTGTTTGAGGCCATACAGTGCTTTGTTTAGTTTGTACACCACATCAGGATGTTTTGGATCTTCAAAGCCAGGTGGTTGAGTAACGTACACTTCTTCTTCAATCTTGCCATTGAGGAATGCACTCTTCACATCCATTTGATATAGCAAGATGTTGTGGTGATTAGCATAGGCTAGCAGTATGCGAATAGCTTCAAGCCTTGCTACAGGAGCAAATGTTTCATCGAAGTCAATTCCTTCAACTTGAGTATATCCTTGAGCCACAAGACGTGCTTTGTTTCTGACGACTTGAACATGCTCATCTTGCTTGTTTCGATATATCCATTTAGTGCCAATAATGTTATGCTTGTGAGGGTCAGGGCGCTTGACAAGTTCCCAAACATTATTCAGCTTGAACTGTTGAAGTTCTTCTTGCATGGCTTGAATCCATTCAGGTTCCATAAAGGCTTCAACAACTTTCTTGGGTTCTGATATTGATACAAATAAAAAATTCCCACAGAAATTTGCTAACTGTGTTGCTCTTGAGTGAGTAAGTGGACCAGGTGCATTGATGCTATCAATTATCTTCTCAATCTGTACTTCATTTGCAACACGAGGATGAACTGGACGAAGACCTTGCTCATGCTGATCATTGTCATCATTGGGAGGATTGTCTTCGGTCTGAGCATTGTCTTCAGGTTGGTTTTGTGCAGAAATGATAAGTTCCTCTTCAGGCTGGTCTTCAGAAGGCATGATTTCACCAGTTCCCATCAGCTTGATAGATTCGCTGGGAGGAGCTTCATCTAATGTGCTTGGCAGGAGCTCTCATTGTGAACCATTGGTTTCACCAAATCGCACGTCCACAGTTTCAACGATCTTGTAGTGGAAGAGGTTGAAGAGCCTGTAAGAGTGCGATTCCTTTCCATAACCGAGCATGAAGCCTTCGTGAGCTTTAGGTGCAAATTTTGACTTGTGATGGGGATCCTTGATCCAGCACCTAGCACCAAAGACTCTAAAGTAGCTGACATTTGGCTTCTTTCCAGTGAGGAGCTCATAGGATGTTTTGCTCAGAAGCTTGTGGATGTAGACACGGTTGATGATGTGACATGCTGTATCAATAGCTTCAGGCCAGAACTTTTTGGTGTCTTGTACTCATTGAGCATTGTTCGAGCCATCTCAATGAGGGTTCTGTTCTTGCGCTCTACAATGCCATTTTGCTGAGGTGTGTATGGAGCAGAAAACTCATGAGTGATTCCCATTGTATCCAGATAAAGATCAAGCCCGGTATTCTTGAATTCAGTGCCGTTATCACTTCTGATATGCTTGATCTTGACGCCATAATTGTTCATGGCTCGATTGGCGAATTGTTTGAAGACATCTTGTACTTCAGTCTTGTAGAGAATTATGTGCACCCATGTATATCTTGAGTAGTCATCAACAATGACGAAGCCATAGAGACAAGATGTTGTTGTGAGGGTAGAGTAGTGAGTAGGGCCAAATAAGTCCATGTGTAGCAGCTCGAAGGGTTGAGATGTCGTCATGATTGTCTTCGAGGGGTGCTTCGCCCTAGTCATCTTTCCAGCTTCACAGGCACCACACAAATGATCTTTCTTGAACTTGACACCTTTGATGCCTATGACATGCTTCCTCTTGACGAGTGTGTGTAAGTTCCTCATGCCAGCATGCCCCAGCCTCCGATGCCAGAGCCAGCATTCTGAAGCTTTTGCAAGAAGACATACGGCAAGCTGTGGACCTCCTGAGAAATCTACCATGTATAGATCATCTTTCCTATACCCTTCAAAGACTAGAGACTTGTCAGATTCCATTAGTACAAGGCAACGATATTTTCCAAAAAGCACAATCATGTTCAAGTCACAAAGCATTGAGACAGACATTAAGTTGAACCCAAGGGATTCAACAAGCATCACTTTATCCATGTGTTGATCCTTTGAGATTGCAACTCTACCTAGACCCAATACCTTGCTTTTACCAGTGTCAGAAAATGTGATTTGACTCTTGTTGGATGGACGTAAGGTTGAGTCCATGAGAAGACTTCGATCACCAGTCATATGATTAGTGCATCCACTGTCGATAATCCATTCTGAAGCACGAGGTGTCATATCCTACAGTGCAGTTAGGAGGATAGGCTTCAGAAGGTATGTTGTGAAGCATAAGCATTTGACGCACACTAGGATTATCACAACTTAGATCAAGGTTAGAACACACAGTATGACAGGTAAGCGATTCATATGTGGAATACATAGTAAGTCATTTTATCGGGCGTCCCTTAATGTGTTTTAGGTCCCCAGCAATAGTATCGGACGCCTTTGATTGCTGGATCGAGACCATATTCTACAAAAGAGAGTTAATTCTTCTTCACCACCCACATCTTCAGGGGTGGCTTAGAAGCAATGAGTCTAAGTGTAGCATCTGAGAATTTCGGCTTTGAATCCCTAGCAAATAGCCTTGCAGGAGATGAATGATACTCATATGAATAAGCAGAAAAGTTCTTAGTCCTATGAACATGGCGGTTTGAGGACACACGTTCATATTCATAAGTTTGAGCACGATTTCCCTGCAAAACATTGGCGTTAGGGTGACTCAAGTGAGTCCTGTATTCGTATGAAGCCGTTGGACCATATGATGCCTTTGGTCTGGGGTTTGTCTTCTTCCCTGGTGGTGTCATGATGACATTCACTGGAAGATTCTCAAGACAGCTTTTGGGAACCCAGATCTTCTTCATAGGTGGTCCATTCCTGCAGTTAGTACCAATATACCTGGCAAACACTTCACCATTCTGATTTTTGAACAGTTTATAGTTTGCATCAAAGGATTCATCAATGATAATAGGATTAGCACAGGTAAAGCCAGATAAAGTGGATGGATCCACTGAAGGTTCCTTTGCAGCTGCCCATGTGGTTTTGGGATACTGCTCAGGCTTCCAGTAGGAACCATCAGCATTCATTTTCCTCTCGAACCCAACACCCTCTTTCCTAGGGTTTCAGTTCAGAATATGCTTTTTGAGGACATCACAAAGTGTATGATGTCCTTTCAGACTTTTATACATCCCTGTTTCAAGCAATGTCTTCAACCTAGCATTTTCATCAGCAATAGCAGTGGTATCCTCCGTTAGGGGTTAGTTTCCACATCAGTAGTTGAAGACAATGCAACAGCAACAGCATTAGTAGCGTTATCACGCTCAATGCATTTTAGACATGGTGGTTCAAAACCATTCTGTGTAACGCTGATTTGTTGAGCAAGTAATGAATCGCGCTCCTTCAGAAGATCTCCATAATCCACTCTTATCTTTTCAAGATCTTGCTTTCTTTGAAGACATTCAGAAGAAAGTTTCTCATGATCAGACAAGAGAGCATTATGTTGATCTTGAAGGGCGTCAAACTTGGAATGTAGTCTCTGAAGACTCTCAGCCAAAGCTTTTTGACTGATCCATTTCTTCGCCCAACATATCATCGCTCTTACTAAGCATGTTTTGAACCTTTTCCAAAGCTCTTTGTTGTTTAGTGGCAAGGGAAGAAAGTTTGACGTAGCTGGGGCCATTTTCATCACCTGATTCATCATCACTAGTTTCAGAGAGGTAGCATTCAGTTACCTTAGCACCCCCTGCCATGAGGCATGGTGAAGATGAAGACGATTCAGGTGGAAAGGTCATCTCTTTAAGGCACTCCTTGTAGTCATCCAGCCAAGGATCATGACGATTAAGATGACCTTCATAGACCTCAGAAAGCCGGTCCTAGATTAGCTTCGCGTGATTGAGGTGCATGACGTTCCTGAACTGATTTCAGGACAGACAGGGGCAGATGACATCCTTCGCTGTGAGATTTAGTAGAGTGTACTTGCGAATGTCATCAGCCTCCGCCATCTTGCATAGATCGGTAAGACCAATCTCAGTGACGGTCCACAGTTCGCTATCCATAGCCATGAGTCGCTTCTTCATCATGGCCTTCCACCGAGGATACTCATGACCGTCAAAGGTGGGGCGAGATACATTCCTCAATCCAGCAGTCGACATAGCTAAACTCCAGGTGGTTAAACTGAATCACACAGAACAAGGGAGTACCTTGCTCTGATACCAATTGAAAGTGCTAGTTATCGACTAGAGGGGGGTGAATAGGCGATTTTTATCAAAGTCTTCAAAACGTGGAAGTTTCGAAGACAAACAATAGAAATGACCTAATTGATATGCAGCGGAAGATAAACTACAACAAGCAGGCCATAGTCAAGTATGCAATAATGTGAACGTACAAAGACTAATAGCAGCTAGGTAGTAAGGATCAGGATGGAAGATAGTATGAAGCCAATCAACGATAGTAGTCAAGCAATGAAGTCAAACTGATAAGACAAATAAGCAATGACTTCACGACGACAAACTCAAAGTAAAGGAGGGAAGGAATAGAACCAGTCACTTGTTGAAGACACATGATTTGTTGGACCAGTTCCAGTTGCTGTGACAACTGTACATCTGGTTAGGGAGGCTAAGATTCAACTCAGAAGACCGCGTCTTCACCTTATTCCCCTTGAGATAAGGACACACAGTCCTCGCCCAATCACTCTGGTAAGTCTTCAAGGTAGACTCCCGAACCTTCACAGACTTCGTTCATCGGCAATCCACAATGACTCTTGGATGCTCAGAACGCGACGCCTAACCGGCTGGAGGATACACAGTCGTCAAGTGTAATAAGCCTTCTGGTCACACAGACAGAAAGACTTCAGTGATGCCTAACACTCTTTGGCTCTGGGTGTTTGGGCTTTGTCCTCGCAAGGATTTCTCTCTCAAAGGCTTCGAGGTGGGTTGCTCTCAAAATGACAAAAGCCGTAAACTAACTCTGAGCAGCCACCAATTTATGGTGTAGGGGGTGGGCTATTTATAGCCACAAGGCAACCTGACCTGATTTGTCCGAAATGACCCTGGGTCACTAAGGAACTGACACGTGTTCCAATGGCCAGATTTCAAACACACACGGCAACTTTACTTGGGCTAGAAGCAAAGCTGACTCATCCAGCTCTGGATAAGATTTGCTCTCATTGTCTTCGCTTGAAGACATAGGATTTGGGTTGAGCATCACTTCAGTCACTCTGACTTTGTTCACTTGGACCCCACTTAACAGTACGGTGGTTCCTATGACTCAACAAAGAAGAAAAGGAAACAACAAAACAACACAGTCTTCGCGCTCCATAGTCTTCGCTCAATGTCTTCTCATGTCATAGTCTTCAATGTGAATATCTTCACATACCACCATTGTCTTCAATGTCTTCATACATTTTTAGGGGTCATCTCCGGTAGGTAAACCGAATCAATGAGGGACACTACCCGCGTTATCCTACAATTCTCACAAACGCATTAGTCCCTCAACCAACTTTATCGTAAATACTTCAAAACCAACTAGGGGTGGCACTAGATGCACTTACACTTATTAAGTCAGTGATTCAGGCCATCCCAACTTTCAGTATGAGCTTTTTCCATCTGACAAAGAAGGTATGAAAGGCCTTATTGCTAGTATGGCAAAATTCTAGTGGAGTGGATCTCTTGATCGACGATCTATGCACTGGCTATCTTGGGAGAAACTTGCATCACCGAAGTGCCAGGGTGGAATGGGCTTTTGCGATCTTGAGTTATTCAATTTGGCACTACTTGGTAAGCATGGATGGAGGTTTATTATAAATCCTAACTCCTTATGTGCCCAAGTAATGAAAGGGCACTATTTTCCGGACTGTGATTTCATGGAGGCTTCGGTACCACAAACATCATCAGCTATTTGGCGAGCAATCATCGCCGGGAGGGAAGCTCTCTGTATTGGTCTTATTAAGAGGGTGGGGGACGACAGTACTATCTCAATATGGGAAGAGAAGTGGATCTCGGACCTCTCCTCCTTGTCCCCAACGGTGATACCGGGAGGGACGACCCTTGCCATGATCGAGGAGCTCATCGACCATGACAGCTGGACTTGGCGGCGGGAATTGATCTACAACGTGTTCATTCGACCAGATGCCGATGCCATTCTGAATATCCCCTTACGTCGCGGTGGGGGTGATGATTTTTGAGCTTGGGCTTTTGAAAGAAGTGGCAACTACTCCGTTAAATCTGTGTACCGTGCTCTCGTGACTCAAAAAGAGTGTGCAGCTCAAGAGGAAGGGGCGGTTACAAACTCCTCACAAACTGATGAACGGATGTGGAAGTCGCTTTGGAAGCTTAAGGTCTTGCCGAAGGTACGTGTTTTCTGGTGGCGGGTTATTCGTGGCATTCTTCTAGATGAGTGCACGCTTCGGTACCGCCAGATCAAACCTATAAGCAGATGCAATGTCTGCCATGCATTGGATGAGGATCTCATGCACGCCTTAGTGCATTTCTCTCATGCCAAACTTTTCTGGGAGCAAGCACACGGTCTCTTTGGCATTCGAAGGCCGCGGCTAAATCCCGATACATGGTCTTGTGATATCATATGTGATGATCAATTCACGGACACCAAGAGGGCCCAAATGATATCTGTTATGTAGGAAATTTTGCACTCGAGGAATCGAGTGACTCATGATGATGACCAGCTGGAGCCTTTTACTTTGGTCAAGCAGATTCGGGAGGACTTGGCACTGCTGGATATCCCTCGTTCTCACGCTGTGTTACTACTGGGTCATGGTTGGAGACCGCCGGATTCAGGGGTGGTCAAGATCAATATGGATGCAACATTGAGCATGGACTCTGACAAGGTGGGTTTGGGCGGTGTAGCACGATCTAACACAACCTTGTTGGGTGCCTGGAGTAAACCTCACATTGGGGTTACGGATCCTTTCATAGGCGAGATGCTCGCGCTTCGAGAAGGAGTTATCTTCGCAAATCTATGGGGCTTTGCACATGTGCTAATGGAGACTGATTGCGTGGAGATTGTTAATCTCTGGAACACTCGCCACAACAGCCTCTCTGTGGTGGCACCTTTACTTGTAGAAATTGGAGAGCTAGATGCTACTTTTTCTTCTTTTGTTATTCAACATGTAATGCGAGCAGCCAATGTACCGGCTCACCTTTGTGCGAAACATGCTTGCACACTGGCGGTAACCGAGTGCTGGACTGACTCGAGGCCTTCCTTCCTGCTCACCAGCCTATTGGCTGATGATGCCAGGAGCTCGTTCGTTGAATAAAAGCTCTCAGGTTTGAACACAAAAAAGGCGGGGGCATGTCGCTAGTACTGCTCTAGCGGCTTATCGTTCTACACTTCTACAGTTAGGTCAGACATGCTCTGGTCAAATAAAATACTACTCCCCAGTTCCATAATGTAAGACGTTTTTGCAAGATAAGCTATGTTAGCTTGTAGAAACTTTTTATATTATGGGATGGAGGATGGGACAGAGGGAGTAGTATATAGTATTCAAAATTACTTTGTCACAGAAACTTTTTTATGAAGTATTTTTCAATTAAATCAAAGAACCGGGACACAAGGACCAAAAATGCATATGGTGGCCAATCCCATGAAGGGCTTTTATTCAGCGAAAAATACTACTCCACATCTCAAAAAAATGAAAACAATTATACACATAAGCATATATTTTTAATATCATGTACACAATTTATGAACATATAATTCATATCTGATGCACACAGAAAAGATAAATGGATAGATTACAATGGGTTTTTTCATTGTTGTGTATCCTGCAAATAATAGCATTAGTTGATGAAACATTACACATACCTGATGATAGATGGTTATTTTTGAAAGCTAGTGTTGACGGAGCAACTGAGCTGTCCTCTATAATGGAGAGTTATTGTAATGCTTCTGGTCAAAGAATCAATTTGTCAAAATCCTTCGTTTATTTCACTAAGGGCTGTCCAAACAACCTCAAAAAAATATATACCAAAATTAGCCTTCTGGACAGCGATTCTTAATGTAAGACCTCTTTTAGTTTCAGCCTCTTTTTACAAAATAGTCAATGGCAGCAGCTCCATTTGGAGTTCCCCTTGGTTGTCTCAATGGCAAAATATTTATGATAATTTGATTATCCAACAACTTCCTTTTTCTTACCCAGCTGTTGTTAAGGACCTCTGGATCTCCCACCAGAAAACTTTGAATGTTGAACTGGTCAATTCTTTGTTCAAGCCACAAACGGCTCATGCTATTTTGCAAACCCCTATTGTTAATACTCTAGGGCAGGATGTTCTTGTTTGGAAAATAATACCTACATGTGAATGCTCTTCGAAAAGTGCCTACAAACATTGTTTTACTAATCTCGTGATGCCTACAAATCAGAGACCAAAAGTTGTGCCTCCTCAAATTGTTAATCTTCTTAATTAGGTATGGAAAGAAAAACACATAGTGCCAAGGGTTCAAACTTTCGCTTGGAGACTTCTTCATCAAGTGCTACCCGCTGATAAGAGAGCAAGTAAATTTTCTAAACATATTGATAAAGAGTGTTCTAGATGTGGCAGCTTAGAGGACGAAATGCACATGTTTTTTCTTTGTCCTTTCTCAAAAGCTGCTTGGTTCTCATCTCCTTGGTTCCTCAAAACTGAGGCCATTGCTGCAAATAATCACTCTATTGCCCAAATGATTTAGGCCTTACTTTCATCTCAACATCCCCATGTGAGCCTCACTAGTTTATATACTTTTTTGAGGTGCTTATGGAAAGCAAGAAACAATGCTCTTTTTGGAAAGAAATTCTACAAACTCTCCCAAATATTTCTAGTTGCTAATGCAATTATGCAGGGTGCTAAATTTGAAAATATGGAGTCCTTTGAAGATCATCGCTCTACCTGCTTTAGAGTACAACAACTGGCACCACAACAAGACCCGTCTTCTGTTACAGGTATGACCATTTTCTGTGACGCGGCTTGGAAGATTGAAATGGACATGATGCAGCACCAGGGGGCATAGGAATCATCATCAGAACTGATACCAATCAACACTTCAAACAGTTGCATGTTTTAGTTTTATCTCCACCACGTGCATCTCCTCTTCAAGCAGAAACTTTTGGCCTGCTTGTAGCGATCATGTTGGCTGGACACTGCGGGTCATTGGGTCATCAGACCACTTCTTGCAGCTCTTCAACAGTCTGCAGTTTTTCATCCAACTAGAATAGCTCATGTTAAGATGTGCTTCAATGTAAAAGCTCATCATTAGGCCCGGTTAGCTGTCAAAATGTAGTCTAGATCTCTAGTTGTTAAGTGCCTGTCTTCAGGTTTAGGTCAATGTCCAGGGATAGATGTTCTCCCATTGTTCAGTGTGAGTCCCTTCACATTTCTCTCTGTAAAATGTTGCTAGATGAATAAAATATTTTCATGTAAAAAAACAAACCTCAAAACATATGTGAAGCATGCCTTGAACATAGCCAATGAAGTCCTATCAGACAGATACCTTGGGATGCCTTTTGATGTTGGCAAGTGCAAAAATGGAGCTTTCAAGTTCTTAAAGGATCGAGTGTGGAGCGAAGTGAAAGGTTGGACGGCAAAAATCATGTCTCTTGGAGGGAAGGAAGTCTTAATTAAATCTATGGCCCAGGCAGTACCAATTTACTCTATGTCTTGCTTTAAGCTTCCATGTGGGTTATGCGAGCATCTCAATTCTCTAATACGAAAGTTTTGGTGGGGCAGCAAGGAGGGCCAGAGGAAAGCTAGTTGGGTCTCTTGGAGCATGATCACAAGGCCAAACAATGTGGAGGTTAGGTTTTTGGGATATCAAGCTCTTTAACCTTGCGCTCCTAGCAAGGAAGGCTTGGAAAATCCTGATGGAACCAAATTATTTAAGTGCTTGGATTCTCAAGTCAAGGTATTTTCCTTCTTGTGATTTCTTGCAAGCAAAATTAGGATTGGTGCCCTCACATGTATGGAGATCTACCCTCAAAGGACGTGGCACACTAGCCCAAGGATTAATACAAAGAATAGGGGATGGATAGACAACATTGATTTGGCAGCAGAACTGGCTACCTTGACCTTAGAACATGCGGCCAATCATGAGCAGAATCCCCAGCCCTCCTCAGCTGGTACAGGACCTGATCCTCCCAGTGGCGGAATGGGACCGAGAGGCCATTGCTAGATTTTTTCTTCCAATTAATGCAGAATCTATCCAATCCATACCGCTTATAGTTTCTTCTATAAAAATATGCCCCCAAGGGCTAGTCCTAGATGGTCTCGTTTTTTCTTTTATCCTGCAATTTGTTCATGCGTGCTCCACTCAGAAAAATATACTATACAATATTCAAAATTATTTTCGGCACACAAACTCTTTTTATAGAGTATTTTTTAATTACATCAAAGAACCGGGACACAAGGACAAAAAATGCATATGGTGGTCGACCCCATGGAGCTATTTTTTCAGTGAAAAATACTATTCCACATCTAAAAGATTTTGAAAAAAATTGTACACATAACCACATATTTGTAATATCATGTACAAAATTTATGAACATATAATTCATATGTGATGCAGACAAAAAAGATAAATGCATAGATTACAATGGGTTTTTTCATTGTTGTATTTGGGCCAAATATTTGTCTTTCTTGTGTAGCCTCCGAATAATAGCATTAAGTGATAAACCTTTACACATACTCTCCCCCAGTCCCAAAATAAGTGTCTCAACTTTGTACTAACTTATTCACAAAAACACTTTATATTAATTTTAGTACAAAGTTTTACTAGAGTTGAGGCAATTATTTTGGGATGGAGGGAGTAATTGAAGAACATACATATGTATTTATAGGTCTCCAAATTTCAGTGAACCAAATCAAACGCAGTTAGCTTGCCGACCCCTGCATCGCCTAACCTAGGCGACAGGGGCAGCGACCATAGCCCCGCCGCCAGCAAGCTCCCCCCACCAACTCCTATCCCCTCGCAGCCACTGGTGGCCACCGCCAGGCAAAACCTGCGCAGTGGTGGTCGTGGCGGGGTCTTCCCTCCCCACACGATGCTTCACCTGTGGTCGGGTTTTCCTTCTATGTGGCGCTTGATCTGTGGGTGTGGCGTTCGGCGGCACTCGGGGGTGGGCTGGTGCGGCTCAGGGCAAGCGCGCGAGGGACGCCGTGATGCATGCTAGTGAGCGGCCCTGGCTGAGCAGGGAGAGTGGCACGTACGCACGCAACGCGAGGGCACACACTTGCGACTGTGCATGAGGCACGGGCAAGGGGTTTTGGCTGCTGCCGGGAGAGGCTAGTCGTGGGCGCGGGCGGCAGTTTGGCCATGAGGGGCGCGACGGGTATGTGTAATACGTCTCCAACGTATTTATAATTTATGAAGTATTCATGCCATGTTTACAATAATTTTATATGGTTTTGGTATGATTTAAATGGAACTAACTTGGACGGACTCTGTTTTCAGCAGAATTACCATGGTGATGTTTTTTTGTAGAAATAAAAGTTCTCGGAATTGGCTAAAAATTTATGGTGATTTTTTATGGACCAAAAGAGACCCCCGAAGCTTCGAGGAAGGACCAGAAGCCTTACGAAGAAGCGACAAGCCTAGGGGGCGCTCCGGGCAGGCTTGTCGCTCTCTCATGGCCCCCTGACGTGAAATCAATGCCAAAACTTCCTGTAAATATAGAAAACCCCAGAAAGAAACCAAGAACTTCTGCTCCACTGTCGCAAGCCTATGTACCGAACCGATCTCATCTGGAGGCCTTCTCTAGCACCCTGCCAGATGGGGAAATCATAAACAGAGGCCATCTTCATCATCCCGGCTGTCTCCATGACGAGGAGGGAGTAGTTCACCCTCGGGGCTGAGGGTATGTACCGGTAGCTATGTGTTTGATCTCTCCCTCTCTCTCGTGTTCTTGGTTTGGCACGATCTTGATGTACCGCGAGCTTTGTTAATATGGTTGGATCATATGGTGTTTCTCCCTCTCTATCTTGTTGTGATGAATTGAGTTTTACCTTTGAGGTTTCACTATATTATCAGACTGAATACTTTTATGGATTTGAGAACACTTGATGTATGTGTTGCATATGAATACCCGTGGTGTCAATGGGGTATCATATTGATTCACTTGATGTGTGTTTTGGCACGTTTTCGTCCTACTTTCTCCTGTAGAAATCTTTGGGCACTCTTTGAAGTTTTTTGTGTTGGATTAAATATTAGGAATCTGAAATTGTTTGACGCGTATCGAATAATCAACTCACGGATACTTGTTGTGACATTGGAGTATCTAGGTGACATTAGAGTTGGTTGATGCGTATCATATGGTGTTATTTTAGTACGAACTCTAGGGCTGTTTGTGACACTTATAGGGATGGCTCAATAGGTTGATCGGAAAAGATAACTTCAAGGTGGTTTCATACCCTACAACATTTTCATTTTATGTTCTCCGCTAGATAAGAACTTTGGAGTGACTCTTTGTTGCACATTGAGAGATTGTTATATGATTCAATTATGTTAGCACTGCTGAGAGATTGCACTAGTGAAAGTATGAACCCGATGCCTTGTTTCTAAGCATCACAATACCGTTTGTGCTCACTTTTATTATTTGCTACCTTGATGTTTTTTTATTTTTAGATTACAAAAAACTTATATCTACTATCCATACTACACTTGTATCACCATCTCTTCACCGAACTAGTGCATCTATACAATTTGCCATTGTATTGGATGTGTTGAGGACACAAGAGATTTCTTGTATTTGATTGCAGGTTTGTTTGAGAGAGACTATCTTCATCCTATGCTTCCCATGGATTGATAAACCTTAGGTCATCCACTTGAGGGAAAATTGCTACTGTCCTACAAAACTCTACGCTTGGAGGCCCAACACAAGTCTACAAGAATAAGTTGTGTAGTAGACATCAACGTGTGCCTCCCAGATCTGGCATCGCAAGCATGCCTTGGGTGCAACTCGTACGGATCTAGCGTCACGCGCACGGAGGACCTGGGTGGCACAGTCAGTGCGGCTTAGAGGCCTTGGTGGCGCGAGGGGCTCCTTCAAGGTGCGGATGTGGTCGATCCGGTCTCGGGATGGCTTGGGAGCGCGCGTGTTGCGCGTGGCATGCATTTGTTGGTTGGTTGCAGTCGGCAGCCATGGTGGTTGGCGGTCTCGGGCGACGCACCTCCGTTCCTTGCCGGCATGGTGCCCGATAGGGCATGGCGGTCTGTTGCGTCTGGTGGCTATACTCTCGGTGGTTGTTCATGGATCCAACAGTTGGCTCTTGTGTTTAGTCATCGGTGGTCTCTGCGAGAAGAGGATGGTTGTGGTGGCGGCCTCTTCGTCGATGGGCTGGTGCAATGGTGGTGGTTGGTGGGCTTGCCAGTGCCGGTGCAGGGTGATGTGCGATCGAGGTGGTGTGAGCTTGGTGAAGACCCTATCTCGGCCTTGTGTCGTGACCAACGAAGGTGGCAGTGGCGGCCGTCATTGACCTTCCTGGAGGCACTGTTGCTTTGTTGTCGCACCCTTCCCACATGAAACGGGCCACCTCAGCCTCTCTAGGGAAACCCTTGACCTTGCGACTGGAGAATGTCGGTGCCTTGGTGTCGTTCTCCCTCTTAGGGGCTTCATCTCGGAGCTCGGCATCAACAAGCGGGGCTGGTGGTTAGCGGCGGTGTGGCATCTCGTGTAGCGATCAGACCTCAAACAGTCTGATCTCTGTGCTTCAGTGTCATCCCTGGATCAGTAATGCTGACACACACAGTACTCGAAGGATTTATAACAGAGTAGCAATCACACACTTATTACATCGAATGTCTCCAAAGGAGAACATATTACAATAAATATGGCTTAAGGCCATCTAATAAAGATAACAACGGAAGACTTGAAAGATAAGTGAGTCCATCAACTCCAACGGCATCACTGAGTATAGAACCACGACCTAAGGCACCTTACTTGTCATCTGAAAAGTCTGCAACATGAACGTTGCAGCCCGAAAATGGGTCAGCACATGGAGTATGCTGGCAATGTAACACATGGAGAGTAATGAACAGAAATATGCTATACTACATGCATATATGGCTGGTGGAAAGCTCTATGGTTACAGTTTTTGCATAAAGCCAATTTTTCCCTACTGCAATGGAATAAATTGTATTTAACTATCATGGTGGTTGTTAAACATTGAGAAGATAGGCACCCTCTCAATCCCAATTAAGCATCATCATTAAACGCATAAATTTAAATTAAAGTAACATGATGAGATTCACATGATAATCCAAGTACTAGATACTCAAAACGTCCATAACCGGGGAAACGGCTAACCATGATTAGTTTCTACACTCTGTAGAGGTTTGTGCACTTTTCCCCACAAGACCCGATCTCCTCCGTTGGATTTCTCGCACTACATGGTGTTTGAGAAATGGATGACAGAGACAGTCTTTCAGAAGCGCTAGCACCTTACAATCGGGTAGACAGTTACACCTACTTTCCCCTACATCTGCTAGTCTAGCACTGTAAGAGTTCGCACGACTTAATCAACTATGCTAGAGCCCATAGTAGCTTGTGGCTGCACATGGAAGTTTCTAGCATGAATAATCTCATGATCCCTTTGAGCCTGGGTGGCGGTCCATAAAGAAAAACAGGCAATCGCTGGAATACCCAGGTGCCTTAATCCACCCAGATGTGTATTAAAGTTGCCACCTTAAATAAACCATTAAATAACAATCTCACATCTGTCATGGATACACTCACCCAATCCATGTCTACTAGCACAACATGGCAATATAAGCAAACATAGAAGTAACTCCCAAGGGTTTGATAATAAAACAGGTAATAGGTACTACCTCATCTACTTCCCAGAACCCACATATTAATCAGATCCTAACCATGCAAGTGTTTGAGGGTTGATCTAATGCAATAAAACTAGGTAGTAAAGAGGTATGATCAAAGTGTTACTTGCCTTGCCGATGATCCGTGAAACCTAGAGATTCGAAGTAGCAAGTGGCGCCCTCCGGGTACTCTATCGCAAACAAACAAGCAAACAAGCATACAATAAGTACTCATCTAATGCACATGTAAAACTTAAGAAGAGATCTAACCAGAAAGTTCAACTTAAGAACTCTGGTTTGCAAAAAGAAACAAATCAAACGAAGCAACGAAAGGCAAATGGCGAAAGAAACAAGCTTCATTTACTAATCTGGACCTAAGTCAAATTTTACAGTAGCAAAAACTTGTTTGAGTTGGTTAAACGGAATGAGGGCTTCGAGACGAAACTCTAGGCGCTAGAATCGCCTGATTCCGATAAACGAGCGAAAAGTAAAACTAAAACGAAAATCGGATCAGAAATCGCAAAAAAATCCGAGAAAAAGAAAAACTGACGAACAGTTTAACGAACGGACGTTCGTTAATTGAAACTAAACGGTGAACTCGTCCGTTAAAACGAACGAACGAGCGAACGCTCGCTAAATAAATAAACCGGGGAAAAAATAAACCGATATAAAAAAATAAAACCTAGGGTTTTCTAAAAAAACGAATCGGTTTTCTTCAGAAAACTGGTGACGAACGGCGGCTACCTCGTCGGGCTCCGGTGAGGTCCGGCGGCTCCGGCGGGTCGGGAGGCGGGGCGGGCCGGGGTGGCGGGGTGAGGAGGGCGGCGGCGACGACTATTTAAAGAGGAGGGAGGGCGACTCGGCTTGGGGAGGGGGCCAGGGCGGCGGCGGGCGGCTCCCGGACTCCTAGCCGGAGTCCGGCTCGGCCACGGCGGCGCGAGCGAGGCGGCGGGGAGGCTGGGCCGGCTGGGCCTTCGACCCGGTCGGTCCGAACAGTTTTTTTAATAAATTCCGTCAAAACTTTAATAAATCCTAGAAAATCTATTATATAATTAATACAGAAGTAAAATAAGACACCACGTTCTTCCACATAATCTGAAATAATATACATCGTTGATCGCTAATATTTACGGCTGAGATTCAAAGATATTACGTTACATGAAAAAAGTTACAAAGTTATCTATATTGAACTGACACGTACAAGGTGCGTGAATAAAGTTGGAAAGAATAGAGGAAAATCATGTGACTTCGTGATCTATGGTCACGTGTAAAACCTATGACCGATTCAAACATAGACACATATAGTTTCAGAAAAGATAAAAACATAGACAAGTACAGCCACAATGCATGTACGTGCAATGCAAGGAAAATAAAAGGTTGACTGTCTCTGATGTAAAAAAAAGGTTGACTATCTCCAAATAAGGTAGTAGTACACTAGAATCCGTAACGGAAACAAATTGTGTTTCTATAGGAGGTTGAGTCGAATAAGGCAATGACATGAGAGAAGGTAATTCTAATCTGATTACCGTCGATCTGTAGCCTTGCAGAGTTTTACCCTCCCCATGCGTACGTCTCCGGAGCCTCTCCCTGTCTTGCGACCATCTCGGCATCTTGCCCCGGTTATTCAGGAAAAAGAGAAACTAAAAATCTCCCAATCGATCCAATCTGTCATCCCCTCATCTCCCATTGATATATCCCTTTTCCGTGCCATCAATGGCTGTCTGGCGTTGCCATCTTCTATGTCATGAAGGTGCCCTTCATCCCCTATACATGTCTTCTCACCACAGCTCATACGAGGAGCAGTTTGGTTGATTCCGTGAGAGAAGAAGTATTGAAACAATACGACTGGGATTTGGTGCTACTGCAGGCTGCCGCTTCTTTTCTTCATGCCTTCGGCGCCATAACTGTTCCTCATGCTGGAATTGATCTAGGAAACAGGGTATGATCAAATCCTTCTTCTGTAGCTGTGATCATATTTCTCTCCAATACCATGTAAATCTTCAATATCATCATCTTTAAAGTTCTGCCCACGCAGGAATCCATCATCTATTGTTGGCCAACAGATGAATCTACCTATGCATGATAGTTGATGCAACGTAGTGGTAGGAACGGATCATCTCCATCACCTTATCATGGCCCTACCCCTCCACCTATGTAGAGCAAAGAGGATGTGCAGATCCCCATGGGAAAAGAGTCCAACGTGACACTGCCGTGGTGATGACTGCAATCTAGGACAAGCCAGTGAGGTGTTCCGATGGTGATGGTTGATGCAGCCTAGGAGGAGTCGATGAGGTGTTCAGATGGTGTTTTAAATAGACTGTCATGCTTCTGTAACTTTGGTGCATATCCCATTGAAGAACTAGAGAGGATTGAAAGCACAGGGATTTACCTCTCCGATGTTGTTGAGTTTTTCCACGGTTCTCAAAATCCACTGGCAAGTAACCTTTCCTGGAATTCATTGAATGTCCAATGTGACACTGCCGTGGTGATGACTGCAATCTAGGACGAGCCAGTGCGGTGTTCCGATGGTGATGGTTAATGCATCCTAGGAGGAGTCAATGAGGTGTTCAGATGGTGTTTTAAATAGACTGTCATGCTTCCGTAACATTGGTGCATTTCCCGTTGAAGAACTAGAGAGGATGCAAAGCACAACGATTTACCTCTCCGATGTTGTTGAGTTTGTCCTCAGTTCTCAAAATCCACTGGAAAGTTACCTACCGTAATATCAAGAAAAAAATTGCTGTGAAATTAACATGCCTATCCATGAGTGTACTTCTCTAGAGCCGCGATTATATTGTAGTGGAAGTGAATCGGAGCAGGTTCAGCTAGGATGGTCTTGATCCTATCAAGCAGAAAGCCAGCAACACCGAATACTTAATGTAGCTTAACCAAAGCAATATGGTGTGCGTGCAGCCTCAAGCAAACTCCAGCGGCGTGTCATGCTGGAAAAGTATAGGGTGAACCTTTGTTGTCTAGGATTGCCGAGGAATTAATTACTGTTTTCCTATCTAGAGGATTTGGATGCTATATAGATTTTTAATATTTCAAAACTCATAATTTTACGCATTGTACTATATATCAAATTATTTTGCATTTTACTAATAAACAAAGATATACAATGACTAGACTTATGAATTATGATAGCTTCCTCTACATATATAGTTTCTAGATACTGATGAACAAGTACTTGAGTTGTACAATTTCCTACCAAAGCAATATGGTGTGCGTGCAGCCTCAAGCCAAATCCAGCGGCGTGTCGTGCTGGAAGAGTATAGGGTGAACCTTTGTTGTCTAGGATTGCCGAGGAACTAATTACTGTTTTCCTATCTAGAGGATTTGGATGCTATATAGATTTTTAATATTTCAAAACTCATGATTTTACGCATTGTACTATATATCAAATTATTTGGCATTTTACTAATAAACAAAGATATACAATGACTAGACTTATGAGTTATGATAGCTTCCTATAAATATATAGTTTCCAGATACTGATGAACGAGTACTTGAGTTGTACAATTTCCTGTCCACATGGTTCTTGCAGACAGATCCACCGTTTTCATCGCTCCAAGCTATGACCACATGTAATCACTGTTATGCATGCCTTATCCACGAAGGTGACGTGCTACTGTTTCATTTCCTGATTGGACATTTTGATTGTGCAATTAGCATCAAGTAGCAGACTTGGTGAAGAATTTATTTAATGATCACCGGTTATTCTGATGGTGGTTATATCAAATCAGTTTTTTGTCAAATTTGCTTTTAGAAAATGCATTTGTGACCTACATAAAGTAAATACATATTCTTTTCTGCCAGTCTTTATGCCCCCTCAGCTGTTTAATATAGGAGCTGATGTGCAGCGTGTCTCCGGGTGATATACATGTTCGGAGTGTCTCCGGGTGATATACATGTTCAGAGCTATTCCATTCTTACCATGATTGGTGTTCCTTCTTTCAGATTACAATGTTTTATGACTACCCAAATGAGTTGATTCAGTGGTCTACTATCAAATCGATGTGTTCTCGGGTTCTATTCTTATTTGGTTGTTAGGTTCTCTAGGAAATGCATGAGGTTGTCAATACCTATCATTGAATTGCATAATGTTTCACTGCTTATGTGGAGCACATAAAGGTTCCGGAACTAGCATACGTGATCATCATATATGATAGATGGAAGGACAATGTGGTATGTCTCTGAATGCACTACTGAAATGTACTGAACTATTCCTACTGCTCTAATTCGTTCTTTATTTGCTAAGGAAACAAGAAAAATAAAGGATTTTGATTTTTATCCACCACGAGCATTCAGAGGATACTGTGTCATTATCATATTTGTTTGGCCAGATTAAACAACAAGAAGCGGACAAATAAAAATAAAGAGCTTATATGAAATATTCTGTGGATAGTGGTTTACGCAATCGGTAGGCAACGAGGATGACTCGCTTCTAATGTTGTCTCCACCAACTCGATGGATTTTATATACGTCCTACGTTGTTCTATGGATAACTCCAGTCGTCTTCGAGAAATCTTGGTTATTCATGTTTTCTTTCTCCTTTCATCCATTCAAGAGTTTGAGTCGCTATTTTTTTCTGCTACTAAAAATTATATATTGAAGTCATGTACCTTTATTCTAAGGTTGTACCATGCACTTCTTTAATTCTTTGCATGATAAATTATCCAGCCTACGCCAAATATTGGTTACTGCATGTTGTTAATATACTCTGGTGAAGTTAATTTAACTTTGATTTGGTTTCTAGGGGAGAGAGGTCACTGCGTATTGTCAATATATATGTGTGTACAACTCAAACTAACCATTTAGATAATACATACGGGAGCCTCTCCATTTCCATGCGCTGTAAATTCTTATGCCACAGTTCAATATCAAAATATAAAGATCATTATAATTGCTGTTGGATTAAATACCCTCATAAGCTCGAACCGGCCCATATGCATTACAAGCCCTACTCCCAGGTTTACTTAATTTATCATGATGACTGCACGATCTGTACTTGCCAAATATGTCTTATTGGCTGACTATCATCAAGTGGTATTTTCCACCGGATATCATGGTATGACACTTGCCATGTAAAGCCATGTAGGTTAGTCAGTTATTACTTTTGATGAAATTTCGTAGGTAATAGAAACTGGTCCATATATTTTGTTATGCTAGCAATGTGTCAGAACAGTACGATGCAGATTGGATCACTATATTTATGTGAGGATGTCTTTGTCCATCATTTCAGTGGGCATCTGAATGTTGGAACACTGACCAAACTTTATTTTTGTATATTTTATCAAACTTAACAATGTTACTTAAGTGCAGTTGTTTAATATATATGATAGTATTTTCCATCCGATGTGACAACACAATGTGAAGTTTGTCATTATACTGTTCTTGAAAGGACAAAAACCAAAGGTTCACAAGTTCCTATATTTGAACAAAAACTACCGTATTAATAAGCCATTATCTCTGTGGACATTCAATGTAGTTTGTATGTTACAATAAGCAGGCAACATAATTTATTTTGTTCGAACTTCTATGTTGTGCATATTGTTCTGACACATTTGGTCTTCTCATGCTCTGTTTGATGATATTCTAACAAGGAGGATGAATAAACTTAGAGTTGAATAAAAAATTTATGACGCAATGTATATGATTAACTTAGTGCTTTATATGGAATATATATTTTCCCCTTTGATTCAGAAAAATTAAGCAAACAACCTAAACTGCCTTCATTACATATATGGGAGAACAATCTTGATGGTATGTTGCCTTCAGGCATAATTTCAGTTTAACATAAGCCCCATGTATGCATATTGAGTATCGATGCCACTCTCATGTGCTATAATGGCAATCTGTTTGTTGGTAATTTAATGGAAGTTAGAAACACTAGAGTGTTAGTGATTATTATGTCATGGAAATTGATAGTTGATTGCTATGTCACTTCCCACTATTTTATTTGTGTCATGGAAACACTCGAGTGTTAGTACTTATGTGAATTAAATTTGTATTAACCAAAAAAAGAAAAAATATATTTAAAAGTTTGTTCCTTTCTATGTAGTCCACATTTTAAACTCTTGACCATTAGTGATGTATATAAAAATACATGGATTGAGCCAACAAACCGGAAATTGGAATTAAATAGAACTAATATATAAACAAACACAATAAATCTAGCCGCGCAAATGCGCGGGTCACACTTCTAGTTAAATAAAATTCTAAAAATGCCAAAATCAATTTTCACCGTCTAAAAAATATATTTAGAACGAGATGAACATTTTCTTGGCCCTAAATGCAGTTTTGAAAAACGTGCAATTTTTCCTAAATTCAAATAAAATAGCCAAAAACTCCAAATAAAATCTTATTTGATTTTTTTATTAAATCCTCAATATTTCATTATTTTGGGAAAGTCATTTTATTCCCTCTCTCTTATATTTTGATAATAGAAATAATTGAAGATAAAATAAATAAAATCAAATGATCCTATTTTCAAAATTTGAGAAAACTCAAATATGAAAATAACGAAAATCCCAACTCTCTCCGAGGGTCCATGAGTTGCGTAAAATTTCTAGGATCAAGCCAAAAAGCAATAAAATATGATATGCAATGATGATCTAATGTATAACATTCCAAATTGAAAATTTGGGATGTTACAAACCTACCCCCCTTAAGATGAATCTCGCCCTCGAGGTTCAGATTGGCTAGAAAATAGGTGAGGGTGGTCCTTCAGCAGATCTTCCTCTCGCTCCCAGGTGGCTTCATCCTCGGTATGGTGGCTCCACTGAACTTTGCAAAACTTGATAACCTTGCTGTGGGTGACTCGACTGGCATACTCGAGAATTTTGACTGGTTTCTCCTCGTAGGTTAAATCACTATCCAACTGAATCGCTTCCAGCGGCACTGTATCTCTCAGCGGTATATCAGCCATCTCTGCGTGGCACTTCTTCAACTGGGAAATGTGGAACACATCATGAACTCCTGACAATCCTTCGGGCAATTCCAACTTGTAAGCAACTTCTCCCATGCGCTCCAAAACTTTGTATGGTCCCACAAAACATGGTGCTAACTTTCCCTTTACTCCAAAACGCTTAACTCCTCGAAGTGGAGACACACGGAGGTAAACTCTGTCTCCGACTTCGTAAACTGTTTCCTTGCGTTTTGAATCTGCATAGCTCTTCTGCCTGGACTGGGCTACCTTGAGCCTATCGTGAATCAACTTCACCTTCTGTTCAGACTCCTTAATCAAATCTGGTCCAAACAACTAGCGATCTCCAACTTCATCCCACAACAACGGGGTTCTGCACCTCCTTCCGTACAAGGCTTCGAAAGGGGACATCTTCAAACTGGATTGGTAACTGTTGTTGTAAGAGAACCATGCTTATGGCAAATTGTCGTCCCAACTAGATCCATAATCTAGCGCACAAGATCTCAGCATATCCTCCAAAATCTGATTGACTCTCTCGGTCTGTCCATCTGTCTGCGGATGAAAGGGTGTACTGAACTCTAGCCTGGTACCCAAAGTTTCGTGCAACTGATTCCAGAACTTTGAGGTAAACTGGGTTCCTCTATCTGATACAATGCTCCTCGGAACTCCATGCATACATACGATCCTGGTCATGTATATCTTTGCCAACTTAGCACTGGTGTAAGTGGTCTTTACTGGGATGAAATGCGCTACCTTCGTCAAACGATCGACTACAACCCAAATCAAGTCATAGCCTGAGCGGGTCCTGGGCAATCCCGTGATAAAATCCATGCCTAGTTTATCCCACTTCCATTCGGGTGCATTGCAATGGCTGTAGCAATCCTGCTAGCTTCTGATGCTCTGCCTTCACTCTCTGACATACATCACAAACTGCTACGTACTCCGCAATATCCTTCTTCATTTCGGTCCACCAGAAAGTGTCCTTCAAATCCAGGTACATCTTGCTATTTCCTGGGTGAATCAAATACAGCGAATCATGGGCCTCCTGCAGAATCAACTTCCTTATCTCTGGGTCATTGGGCACATAAACGCGGTCCTCAAACCATATGGTATCGTTCTCATCCTCACAAAATCCTTTAGCTTTTCCTTTGCTCATCTTCTCCTTTATAGAGGTAATCTCCTTGTCAGTCTTCTGAGCTTCTCTGATCTTATCCATCAAAGTAGACTGAATCTCCAATGCTGCTACATAGCCTCTCGGAACTATCTCCAAACATAGCTCACGAAGATCCTCGGCTAACTCCTTCGGTAACTCTCTGGTTAAGAGTGTGTTGACATGGCTCTTGCGGCTCAACGCATCGGCTACTACGTTAGCCTTTCCGGGGTGATAATGCAGTCTCATATCATAATACTTGATGAGCTCCAACCATCTCCTTTGCCTGAGATTAAACTCCTTTTGTGTGAAGATGTACTTCAAACTCTTGTGATCCGTGTACACCTCACAATGGTTTCCGATGAGAAAATGTCTCCATGTCTTGAATGCATGCACAACGGCTGCTAACTCCAAATCATGTGTAGCATAATTCAACTCATGGGGTTTAAGTTGTCGTGAGGCATATGAAACAACTCTTCCCTCCAAGTCCTCGACGAGAAGCGTCGCAATACACCTCATAATCCTTGCACTGATCTGGCAGAATCAACACCGGCGATGTAACCAAACGTCTCTTCAACTCCTGGAAACTGGCCTCACATTCCTCAGTCCATTTGAACTTGGTGTCCTTCTTTAACAACTCGGTCATGGGCTTTGCAACTTTCAAGAAATTCTCAATGAACCTCCGGTAGTATCCCGCGAGTCCAAGAAAACTCCGGATCTCTCCAACTGTCGTTGGTGCTTCCCAATTTGTCACAGTGACAACTTTGGTGGGATCTACTGCTATTCCTTCTCCGGATATAACATGTCCGAGGAATCCAACTTCCTTCAACCAAAACTCACATTTGCTGAACTTGGCATATAACTGATGTTCTCTGAGCTTCTACAGTACCAAACGCAAATGCTCCTTATGCTCCTCTTTGTTCTTTGCATAGACCAAAATATCATCAATGAACACCACGACGAACTTATCCAGAAACTCCATAAACACCTTGTTCATCATGTTCATGAAATAGGCAGGTGCATTAGTCAGACCAAATGACATAACAGTATACTCATATAGCCCGTACTTGGTGGTAAAAGATGTCTTAGGTATATCCTGCTCTCTAATCTTCAACTGGTGGTATCCTGAACGCAGATCGATCTTGGAAAATATCTTAGCTCCTTGCAACTGGTCAAACAAATCATTGATCATCGACAGGGGGTACTTGTTCTTGATTGTCACTTCATTCAATTCCCGATAATTAACAACCATCCTTAACGATCCATCCTTCTTCTCCACTAGAAGCACTGGCGATCCCCAAGGTGAAGAACTTGGACGAATATAACCTTTATCCAGTAACTCCTTAATTTGCTTCTTAATTTCCTCCAAATCTTGTGCGTGCATCCTGTATGGTCTCTTAGATATCGGCCCTGTGCCTGGCAAAAGCTCAATAAAAAACTCAATGTCTCTATCCAGTGGCATGCCTGGCAACTCTTCTGGAAATACGTCAGGAAAATCCTTCAGCACTGGTACTTCCTCCTGTACAACTCCTGATAAGGAATTTACTTGTGTCCTCTTCGGCTCATGCCGTGAACATACTTGATCCTTCTCCCTTCTGGGGTGGTAAGCAAAATCGACTTACTGGCGCAATCGATGTTTCCTCCATACATCGATAGCCAATCCATACCCAGAATCACATCCAAACCTTGCGATTCCAAAATGATTAAATCTGAGGGGAAAACATGCCTACCTATACTCAATGGCACCTGAAAACATCCTCGACTGGCCATATACTCCACTCCCGGCGAGCTTACTAACACAGGTGTTCTAAGAACCTTGGTGGGCAGTTTATACTTATCCACAAATCCCCTTGATATGTATGAATGCGATGCACCAGTATGAAAAAGAACAATTGCAGTAAATGACTTAACCAAAAACTTACCTATTACTGCACCTGGCTGAGCTTCAACCTCCTCCACGTTAACGTGGTTCACCTGTCCCCTGTTGAAAGGGTTCAGCTTCTTCCCAGAGCTTCCATTGCCATTTCCATTCTGGGCTTCAGGACATTCATTTGCATAATGTCCAGTCTTCTGACACTTATAGCAAGTGACTTGACTCAAATCCCTGTTGGCTGGGGTAGATGGGTTGGTATGGTTCTGGCCGTTGCTTCCTCCATTCCCGTTACCACTCTTGGGGCCATTATGATTGTGCAAACTCCCTCCTCCATGGGTATGCTGAAAATTTCCTCCCGATTTCGGGGTAAAACGTGGCTTCTGCTAAGCTCCAGAATTGTACTTCCCTTGTCCATACTTCCTCTTGCGGTTTTCAATCTACTGATGCTTCCCTTCAATCATGAGAGCTCTATCTACCAACTTCTGGTATTTGTTGAAAGTTGCTACCATCAACTGCATGCTCAGCTCATCATCTAGTCCTTCCAGGAACTTCTCCTACTTAGCTGCATCCGTAGCAACGTCATCTGGGGCATAACATGCTAGCTTACTAAAGTCATCCACATACTGGCCAACAGTACGTCCTCCTTGGCGCAAGTTGCGAAACTCACGCTTCTTCATGGCCATAGCTCCTGCTGAAACATGGGCAGTACAGAAAGCCTGCTGAAACTGATCCCATTTGACAGTGTCGATAGGATAAGTGGATGTGAAATTTTCCCACCATGATGTTGCGGGTCCATCAAGCTGATGTGTGGAAAAATGCACCTTTTTCTCATCTGTGCATCCTGCAGTGGTCAACTCCCTCCCTGTCTTGTGGAGCCAATCATCTGTAACTATCGGCTCGGTGCTACTGGAGAACACCGGCGAATTCAGTCTAAGGAAACGGGTTAAGTGATCAACAGGTGGTGGAGGTGGTGGGTTGTTGTTGTTGTTGTTGTTCCCCTGATTCTGATTCTGGACTAGTAACTACATCGATGCATTCTGCTGCTGGATCAACTGGGTGAGCTCCGGTGGGAAAGCAAATCCATTATCACGTCTTGGAGGCATCTGAGGGTTTTAGAAAAGATGAGAATATAGAATAGAATGAGGTCTAGAGAGAAAACACTACCCATATGCACATGAGACAAATGCAAACAATAACACTTCAATCAATTCAAATAAGGGCATACAACGGTCTAACTATCGTTACAAAAGTGCTCGGACTATACTATATACATGGGGGGAATACTACTACTTTATGGTGGTCGACTAGAAAAACTGCTCCGTTGAAGACTCCATGATATCTGCTCCAGCTTCATCAATGTAGTCATCATCACTATCGTCTGGGTCCGAGTCGGTGTTGTCGATGATGATGTAGTTCTCTGGACAAGTGCAATCATCATCTTCTCCTCTAGTCGCGAGAAATCCCATAAACACCTTTAGCTTCTTCTTCAGATCTTCATTCTTCTCCACGAGTGTTGCTATTTCCTCCTCATATCCATCGCATGTAGACTTGAGTTCTTCCTCAAGTTCCATGATCTTGGTCGTAGCTTTCTTTGGATCTATCATGCCTGCGCACATCTGGTGCTCCTGGCGTCGAATGTGCTGGTTTAACTCCTGGATGAATGCTGCAACGGATCTATCTTTCCTTGTGCTGATAATCTCCCATTGCTCATCTCGGCGCCCACAAATCTGGTAAATGGTATACTTGAGATCCTTGTGGTAAACTTCTCCAATGCGTCCCATTGTGATGTGGGCTGCCATGCTCTTGCCTAAACTCTAGGTTGGGGCATCAAAAGAAAACTCTATGGGCTCAGTGACAGGCATGAACGTCCTTCCTGGAACTTGAACTTGAATCATCCAACGCTCCTCTTCTGGCAAAGTGGCGTTGTAGGTCCCGGTGAAGCTTGGTACTCCGATGTTTAGATACTTAGTGACTTCCTTCAAGTGGCGTCCAAAGGGTGTATCTTCGTCCGGTTGCGTGAACTTGTTCCTTGCATCCGCCATCCTAAAATAGTAGAAATGACGAGGAGTCAGAAATGAGAAGAGTGAGTAGTGATCTAGGGCTTTAGCTTAGTGGTCATGTCCTACAGTCAGCGTGTGCTCTGATACCATCTTGTAGCAACCAGACCTCAAACAGTCTGCTCTCTGTGCTTCAGTGTCATCCCTGGATCAGTAATGCTGACACACACAATACTCGAAGGATTTATAACAGACTAGTAATCACACACTTATTACATCGAATGTCTCCAAAGAAGAACTTATTACAATAAATATGGCTTAAGGCCATCTAATAAAGATAACAGCGGAAGACTTGGAAGATAAGTGAGTCCATCAACTCCAATGGCATCACTGAGTATATAACCACGACCTAAGGCACCTTACTCGTCATCTGAAAAGTCTGCAACATGAACGTTGCAGCCCGAAAATGGGTCAGCACATGGAATATGCTAGCAATGTAACACATAGAGAGTAATGAACATAAATATGATATACTACATGCATATATGGCTGGTGGAAAGCTCTATGGTTATAGTTTTTGCGTAAAGCCAATTTTCCCCTAGTGCAATGGAATAAATTTATTTAACTATCATGGTGGTTGATAAACATTGAGAAGATAGACATCCTCTCAATCCCAATTAAGCATCATCATTAAACCCAACAAATTTAAATTAAAGTAACATGATGGGATTCACATGATAAATCAAGCACTAGATACTCAAAACGTCCATAACCGGGGACACGACTAACCATGATTAGTTTGTACACTCTGCAGAGGTTTGTGCACTTTTCCCCACAAGAACCGATCTCCTTCGTTGGATTTCTCGCACTACATGGTGGTTGAGAAACGGATGACCGAGACATAGTCTTTCAGAAGCACTAGCACCTTACGATCGGGTAGACAGTTACACCTACTTTCCCCTACATCTGCTAGTCTACCACTGTAAGAGTTCGCACGACTTAATCAACTATGCAAGAGCCATAGTAGCTTGTGGCTGCACACAGAAGTTTCTAGCATGAATAATCTCATGATCCCTTTGAGCCTGGGTGGCGGTCCATAAAGAAAAACAGGCAATCGCTGGAATACCCAGGTGCCTCAATCCACCCAGATGTGTATTAAAGTTGCCACCTTAAATAAACCATTAAATAACAATCTCACATCTGTCATGGATACACTCACCCAATCCACGTCTACTAGCATAGCATGGCAATATAAGCAAACTAGAAGTAACTCCCAAGGGTTTGATAATAAAACAGGTAATAGGTACTACCTCATCTACTTCCCAGAACCCACATATTAATCAGATCCTAACCATGCAAGTGTTTGAGGGTTGATCTAAAAACTGGGTAGTAAAGAGGTATGATCAAAGTGTTACTTGCCTTGCTGATGATCCATGAAACCTAGAGTCGAAGTAGCAAGCGGTGCACTCCGGGTACTCTATCGCAAACAAACAAGCAAACAAGCATACAATAAGTACTCATCTAATGCACAGGTAAAACTCAAGAAGAGATCTAACCAGAAAGTTCAACTTAAGAACTTTGGTTTGCAAAAAGAAACAAATCAAACGAAGCAACGACAGGCAAATGGCAAAAGAAACAAGCTCCGTTTACTAATCTGGACCTAAGTCAAATTTTACAGTAGCAAAAACTTGTTTGAGTTGGTTAAACGGAAAGAGGGTTTCGAGACAAAACTCTAGGCACTTGAATCGCCTGATTCCGATAAACGAGCGAAAAGTAAAACTAAAACGAAAATCAGATCAGAAATCGCTATCTGGAAATCACGGAAAAATCCGAGAAAAAGAAAAACCGACGAACAGTTTAACAAACGGACATTCGTTAACTGAAACTAAACGGCGAACTCGTCCGTTAAAACGAACGAGCGAGCGAACGCTCGCTAAATAATTAAACAGAAAAAACGATCTAAAAAAATAAAACCTAGGGTTTTCTAAAAAAACGAATCGGTTTTCTTCAGAAAACCGGCGACGAACGGCGGCTACCTCGTTGGGTTCCGGTGAGGTCCGGCGGCTCCGGCGGGGCTTCGGGCGGCAGCAGGGCTTCGGGCGGCGAGCGGCGGCAGCGGCAAATGGCGGCAGCGGCGGCTCAGCGGGTCGGGAGGCGGGGCGAGTCGGGGTGGCGGGGTGAGAGGGCGGCGGCGGCTATTTAAAGAGGGGGGCGACTCAGCTTGGGGAGGGGGCCAGGGCAGCGGCGAGCGGCTCCCGGACTCCTAGCCGGAGTCTGGCTCGGCCACGGCGGCGCGAGCGAGGCGGCGGGGCGGGGCCCGGTCGGTTCGAACAATTTTTTTTAATAAATTCCGCCTAAACTTAAATAAATCCTAGAAAAGAAAAGAAAATTCTAAAAATGCCAAAATCAATTTTCACCGTCTAAATAAAATATTTAGAACGAGATGAACATTTTCTTGGCCCTAAATGCAGTTTTGAAAAATGTGCATTTTTTTCCTAAATTCACATAAAATAGCCAAAAGCTTCAAATAAAATCTTATTTGATTTTTTTATTAAATCCTCAATATTTCTTTATTTTGGGAAAGTCATTTTATTCCCTCTCTCTTATATTTTTATAATAGAAATAATTGAAGATAAAATAAACAAAATCAAATTATCCTATTTTCAAAATTTGATAAAACTCAAATATGAGAATAACGAAAATCCCAACTCTCTTCGAGGGTCCTTGAGTTGCGTAGAATTTCTAGGATCAAGCCAAAAAGCAATAAAATATGATATGCGATGATGATCTAATGTATAACATTCCAAATTGAAAATTTGGGATGTTACATCTAGGCTTTTGTGGCGACGATGATGGTGGGAGCGATTGAGGGAGTCCTGGATTAAGGGGTCCTCGGACGGCCGGACTATGTCGCATGGGCCGGATTGTTGGGTCGTGAAGATACAAGATAGAAGACTCTCTCCTGTGTCCGGATGGGACTCTCCTTGGCGTGAAAGGCAAGCTTGGCGCACGGATATGAAAATTCCTTCCTCTGTAGCCGACTTTGTACAACCCTAGTCCCCTCCGGTGTCTATATAAACGGGAGGGCTTAGTCCGTAGAGCCGATCATAATCATAATCATACATGCTAGACTTCTAGGATTTTAGCCATTATGATCTCGTGGTAGATCAACTCTTGCAATACTCATATTCATCAAGATCAATCAAGCAGGAAGTAGGGTGTTACCTCCATAGAGAGGGCCCGAACCTAGGTAAACATCGTGTCGCCCACCTCCTGTCACCATCAACCATAGACGCACAGTTCAGGACCCCCTACCCGAGATCCGTCGGTTTTGACACCGACAGTGGAGCTTTCATTGATAGTTCCGCTGCGGCGTCGCCAAAAGGTTTGATGGCTCCGTCAATCAACTACAATAATGCAGTCCAGGGGGAGGTTTTCCTCCCCGGATAGATTTTCATATTTGGCAGCTTCGCACTGCGGGCCAACTCGCTTGGCCATCTAGAGCAGATTGATAGCTACGTCCCTGGCCATCGGGTCAGGTTTGGAAGCTTGAATTGCGTTGCCGATATCCGCGAGGACTTGATCTTCGACGGATTCGAGCCCATGGCAGCCGCTTCCTGCCACCACGATGAACATGACCTAAATCTATCATCGGACCGTGCTCAGGAGATAGCGCCTGTAACTGCTCTGGCCCTAGATCCGGAGCAGATTACACCGTCCGAGGACGGGAAGCTCAACCCCGCCTCGGAAGCTGCAGATTTAGCAACGTTAGAGCCGCACACATATTCAACCTTGAGTGGGGAATGTGTCACTAGAACCTCGGATTCGTCTTCGGCCATAGGTTCTGAACCCCGTGCGTCCGCGCCCATCGAACCTGATCAGGCGCCGATTGTTGAATTCAGCTCCGCGGACAGCTTCCAGCACTCACCTTTAGGCGATGTGCTAAACTCATTAAAAGCCCTCTCCTTATCAGGGGACTCTCAGCTAAACTATATCCGGTTTGGATTGGAAGCTGATGATGGAGAATTCTGCTTCCCACCCACCACCCACTTCATAGCCACTATCGAAGACTTACGGCTCTGAAGACATTGACAGTATGGATGACGATGCCGGAGAGGAGCAGGCACAAAAACCACCACTTACAGGGCGCTGGACAGCCACCTCCTCGTATGACGTATACATGGTGGATACACCCAAAGAGAACAATGGCGACAATGAGAAGGATCCAGTCGAGGATAAGCCTCCTGAGATACAGCCAAAGCGCTAATGTCAGCGACACCATTCTAAACCACGCCGTGGAAAAAACAGCAATACCGGCACAGGAGAAATAATACTCCGGACGATGCCGAAGACAATGAATACCCCGTTGAGCCAACTGCCGAACAGGATGAACGGGAGGATGGGCAAGTCAGCCGTAATGAACAGGCCGTTAACAAAGACTCGGAGGACAGCAATTATCTTTCACCCTCCGAGGATGAGGCGAGCCTCGGCGACAAAGATTTTATCGTGCCTGAGGAACCTCTCTAGCAGGAGCGCTTTAAGCGCCAGCTAATAGCCAGTGCAAGGAGTCTGAAAAAGAAGCAGCAACAGCTTCAAGCTGATCAAGATCTGCTCAACGATAGATGGACTAATGTCCTAGCAGCCGAAGAATACGGCCTCGAGAGCTCAACCAAAAGTTACCCGAAGCACAAATTTTTACCCCAATTCGATGATGAGGCGCCGGAGCCCGTCCTACCAACGCATAATGCGGCTGACCGACCACCACATGGCCGGGACAAAGCGGAAACTCAAGCCGAACACTAGCTCGTACCACCTCACAGTAAGGGCAGAGACATAACAGCTTGGGGTCATACATATGACCTACGGCAGGACCTAGACAACAGAGCAGGTCAGACTAGATCGATCTACAGATCACGGGGACGTGCCCGGACGCGCAACGACGGCCATATAGCCGAACATGACAAACGCAACCACGCCCGGGCCGAGCACCACAGACGAACTCCATCCGAGCTACGTCGCGACGTGGCTCGACATAGAGGCGTCGCACACCCCCTTTGCTTCGCTGATGAAGTTATGGAACACGAATTCTCGGAAGGTTTAAACCCATGAATATCGAATCATACGATGGAACAACAGACCCCGCAGTATGGATTGAAGATTTCCTCCTCCATATCCACATGGCCCATGGTGATGACCTCCACGCCATCAAATACCTCCCACTAAAACTAAAGGGGCCAGCGCGACACTGGCTGAACATCCTCCCTGAGAACTCCATCGGCAACTGGGAAGACTTGGAAGATGCCTTCCGCGATAACTTCCAAGGTACCTATGTTCGGCCTCCGGACACCGATGACCTAAGTCACATCATCCAGCAGCCCAGGGAGTCTTCCAGGAAGCTCTGGACTAGGTTCTTAATCAAAAAGAACCAAATCGTCGATTGACCAGACATCGAAGCCCTCGCGGCCTTTAAACATAGCATCCGAGATGAGTGGCTCGCCCGCCACCTCGGTCAAGAAAAACTAAGATCCATGGCTGCCCTTACCACTCTGATGACCCATTTTTGCGCAGGAGAAGACATCTCGCTCGCTCGTAAAAGCAACAACACCGTTGATCCGAGTACTTTCGAAGTTCGAGACGGTGACGGCAAGCCACGACACAAACACAAGTGTCGCAATAACAATGAAGGAACGCAAGACAAGGCGGTCAATGTAGGATTCAATGGTTCCAAACCCGCTCAACGAAAAAAGCCATTCAAGGCAAACAGACGGACCATCCAATTTAGAGAAGATACTGGATCGTCCCTGCCAGATTCATGGCACCCCCGTTAAACTAGCCAATCACACCAACAAGAGCTGTTGGGTTTTTAAACAAGTCAACAAGCTTAATGTTGAACACAAGGTGAAGGGGCCGCCCAGTGACAGCGATGACGAATAGACTTGCCAACCAAACACCGGGGGTCATAAGCAATTCCCCCCGAAGTAAAGACAGTGAACATGGTATACGTGACACACATCCCTACAGGGGACCGCAAGCATGCGCTATGGGACGCCGACGCCATAGAGCCAACCGCTGCAAAATTAAGCCAATGGGCGGCCCACCCGATCACTTTTGATCGCAATGACCACCCAGCCAGTATCCTTCACGAAGGTCTGGCAGCTCTCATCCTCGATCCAATTATCAATGGGTTCCATCTCAGGAAAGTCTGTATGGACAGTGACAGTAGCCTTAACCTACTCTACCAAGACACTGTCTGCAAAATGGGCATTGATCCTTCAAGAATCAGGCCCACCACAACTACCTTCATGGGAATAATATCCGGCGTAGAAGCTCAATACACGGGCTTGATTATATTGGAAGTCATTTTCGGCTCGTCGAACAATTTTAGAAGTGAAGGCTTGACCTCCTATATTGTCTGCTGCGCAGTAGCTTCCATGCACTACTCGGGCGTATCGCTTTTGCTCGCTTTAATGTGGTCCCACATTACACCTATCTCCAACTTAAGATGCCCGGTCCACGCGGCACCATCACGATAAACGGAGATATGGAATGCTCCCTCCATACATAGGAGCATACTACGGCTACTGCGGCCGAAGTACAAAGCGGCCTTATCAAGCCGCACATTTCATCAGCCATCAAGCCGTCGGTCTCCATTAGACAGGACCAATCAATCTCGGAGCTGGATTAGCAGTTCAGCCTTCGCCATCTGCCCCATATAGCCGCGAAGTCTATCCCGCACACATAATTATACACTTAAAATACCGTGGTCACCGGTGGAGGCACAATGCGAACAGACTTATAACATTACCCGCACTCTCATAATCTTTTTCTTTTCCTAACCATTTTTTATCTTTTACCACGGGTGACAATATTTGCTGAGAAGTCCTTTAACCAAGGCAAGGCAGCGCAGACGTGCAACAGGAGGTCCAAATATTTTTTGTAGACCGTGCTCTTTATTACAAACATGTAAAGTGCCCTTTTTCTCAGCCTTCAACCCCCAGCATGTCAAATAGCCTTGGTAGTGGCATTATAATCTGTAAAGATCGCGCTTGACCTATCATTCAGATGCTAGTCAACATAACCCGTATTCAGTATTCGCTTTTCTCAAAGAACTGGATTTTGCTTCTGTGGTTATTTCACGCCCGCACCTCGGCATATATTGCCAGGGGCTCGATATGGCAACATATGAGTTGCCGACAAGTCCAAACATCTTTATAGCACACTTCGGCGTCACGAGTTTGGCCTTATATGCATCAGTTCCGAATCATGTTTTTGGTCAATAGTTGGGTTTCCCGGCTCCTGTGCTTACTACCTTATGTTCCGCTCTATCGTCTAGGGTAGTAAAGGGAGAACTACTGCGATTGTGTCCTGGTTTGTCCGGATGAGCACCTCAGTAGAGAAAGCCGAAAACTGACTGTCATGATGCAGCGAGAGCTGGTCAACCACTCGATGATTCACCGGAATCTTCACGATTCCTTTCGTATTACACAAAGGACTGTTCTTCTAGTCATGTATGTAAACGCGCCGTATTTGGATAACCGCGTACATACTAGGGGCTATATCATAGACCCACCTTCAAACTCCTATGGCTAAGTGAAAGTGTTAAAGCCCTATAGTCCGATTGCCTAGTTCGCCGCATCGACACCTCCTTAATGGACCAAGACGTTGGGTCAAGAGTGATCAAGTGCTTTTCCGAACACCCCTGCGTTATATGCGAGGGGGCCAAAGCCGACGACTGGTAAACTTTCAGATTATACAAAAAAGGCCGCATAGGAGGCACCAAAAACTTTTTAGGCAAAAGTATAAAAACATAGCCCTAATATATCATAATATTGTTTTTACAATTTTGGTACACTTCACTTGAAAATAATATCTTTCGAGCACTGACCCTCTATCAAGCGGGCACCCTCTAGGACATCCTCAAAATAATGCTCTGGCGTGTGATGGTCCTTGCCCTTGGGTGGACTTTTCGCTGCAATATTGGTGGCCTTCATTTTCACCCAGTACGTCTTGACACAGGCAAGGGACATCTATGCATCTTCTATGCACGTTGACCACTTAACAACGTCGATACGCGGCGCTGCATCAACAAGTTGCTGCACCAAACCAAAATAACTATTCGGAATTGGCTCAGTCGGCCACAGTCGGACCACGACGTCCTTCATGATAGATCCGGATAGCTTGTGGAGCTCGGCCCACTGGGCCATCTGTTCACTCAGCAACAGTGGACGCTTTGGCATGCTGAATTACGACCAGAAAAGCTTCTCCATTGCATGTCCTTCTTGCGCTTGGAAAAACTGCGTCGCATCGGAGACACTCTTCGGCAAGTCCAAAAATGCATCTGGAGAACTCCACATTTGATTAAGCGGGGCATACATCGGATCACCGAATTTATTTTGTAATAAGAAGGGCTTACCAGCCGCGATTTCCCCAGCTTGTGGGATCTCCTCCCGAGCCGCTCTAGACTCACACCATGCTTCCCTCGCCTCTTGTAAGGCCTTGTCAAGATCGTCCACTCTGGTTTTGTTATCTTTCTCGAGAAATTTGCATCGGCTAGTGGCATCCTTTAGCTCAAGCGCCATAGTATATATTCTCTCCTCGCACTGGCGCCGAGCAACCTGTTCGGCCTTTAATTCAGCAGCTGCCTTTTTGGCAGCTGCATTGCTCATCTTGGCTTGCTCCTTGGCCCAGGCAAGCTCAGCCCGAAGGGTCTCAACTGCGGCGGCACTATCTGCAGTTATGCATATCTCAGTATACAATTCTCAGCGTCATGCTCATATTATAGTACTTGCATATACTGACTGCCCCAAAGACATACCTTGCGCCTCGTTGAGCCGCCTGTTAATAAGCGTGATGTCATCATCCGCCACATCAAGTTTATGCTTCAGATCTGCAACCTCTGTAGCTTGGGCAGTCGTTAGGGATGTAAAAACCTATGTTCCAATTAGTCAGATTATTTCCTGCGCATATCTTTCTTGATCCTCTGATCGCCTCCCTTTGCACGCCAACCAGAGTCTCAGGGGCTACTACCTATACACAGGCGCATTTTGCGTCTATAGCACAATTGAAAATATTACATTACGTACCTCAAAGCCTCTTAGCAGACCCGTAAAGGCTTCATTCAATCCGCTTTTCATGGACAGAACCCTCTCAACCATCGTACCCATCAAGGTACGATGTGCCTCTGAGACGGGCGCATGTCGCAATATGTCCATCAATGTATCCGGCGCCTCCGGATCCCTGGAAGCAGACGTAGGGGTACGGACTCCCTTCAAAGGAATATGTTTACTCGACCTTAGAGTTGTCTCTGGCTGTAAATCGGATAGTCCGGGGCCTTTATTGTTGGTCCTCGTAGGGGCCGCACACCCCGGACCCTGGACGGTCGAAGTGTCACCTTCGGGCCTAGTCTTCATTGTCCCTCGCACCACTTGTTGATCGGGAGATATCCTCCAAGATGACACCTCAGGGTCGTCTGCCCTATTGGGCGGGGAGATCTGGGGAGGCATCTCGCTCTCCATCATCTCTGGAAGAAGATCCCTCGAGGAGGAGGACTGTTGAGGAAGGCTGCATGCCGGACTGTGTCGTGGTCCTAAGACTGACAGTAGAAAGGGGGGTAGGTATGGAGAGGCAAGATCTCAGCTATGGGGAAGGTGTACACACGGGATTTACGAGTTCAGGCCCTTCACAGTGGAAGTAACAGCCCTACGTCTCAGTGCCCGGAGGCGGTTGATTCGATTATGTGTGTGATATTACAGGGGGTGCGAACCCTTGTGCCAAAGGAGGAGGGTGGCTTATATAGAGTGCGCCAGGACCCTCGCGACCTCCATTACAAGGGACTTAATGTACATAAAGTAAGGGGCGTTACTGGTAACGTTTGCCTTAAGTGCTATTAATGATCTTAAAGACTACTGAGTGAACGCCTGACCGTTATAGTGCTGCGTGACTCCCGGTCTTCAGTAGGTCGAGTGACTCTCCATATGGTCGAGTGACGGTAGGGAGGAGGACCTCCGAGTGATGTGGCCATCGAGTGGATTGCACTCGACGTGTACAACCGGAGCTCTCCTGTTGTCTCTTGGTCCTTTTATCTTCCAGGGTAGTGACCTTGGGTAGGACGTATAGGTCAGGCCTATGACCCTACCCCAAGTCTGTATCCTCATCAGTAGCCCCCGAATGGATTAAGGTGCGAGTGGAAAGTAGGTCGAAGTTGAACCTGCTCCGAGCTTCGCGTCTTCACGAGTGTTTTCTGCAAGTCTGAACGCCTGCGTTGGTACTTCGGTGTCGACTCAGTCTCCTTGATCCATTCAGTGAGCTGTCGAATGAACTAGTGACCTCATGCGTCGAGTGCTGTGTCAGAGCGCGGGATCTTGGGCGCGATTGTCTGTAGTGTATCCCGGATTTCGCAGGATACGAAATTTCGGGGAAGCGCGTGGGACGGGGAGTGCCGAAGTGTGCGGAGCGGATAAACAATGATGCCCCAATTTCCGTGCCGCCTTTTTCACCACGTACGCTACATGCGACTGTTGCGGGATTTGATAGGATTGCCTGGTCCCATGCGTCAGTCACTCAGAAGCGACCCTTTATAAGGTGACGGGACCGAGGCGTCTGCACTGTGCACACCCTTTCCTCCTTCTTCCTTCTTCGCTTCTCCGTCGCGCCCTGCTCTTCTGTTTCGACGCCACCGCTCTGTCACCATGGTGAAGGACAAGATGGTGGCGCTAGAACGCGCAAAGAAGACGAAGGGGTGGCGAAGGGCAAGAAGCAACAAGACGAATCATCGTCCCGCGCGGGGCTGCCGCAGGGCTGGATCCAGGGCGATTGGATCCAGTCTTTGATTTGGCATGCGGATTTGGACGAGCTGGCGGAGTCTGGGCTAATCGCCAAGGGAGCGGCAAGGCTGCCGGAGGGGGAGATGAGTCCCCAGCCTCGACCGGGTGAGTGCGTTCTACTCGCCACCCACGTCATCCAGATGTGTGGGGGTTTAGGTATCCAAAAGAGGAATAGGAGTGCATTTCCCGCCATGACTCTCCCTGACTCCGTTAGAGGCTGGCAGTCGACCTGGTTCTACTGCCAGGACATCACAGCTCCAGTTCAGTCGACTGGTCTTCCCCACTTCTCATTTGACCGTGTTCAGACCCCTGCTCCACTGAAAGTAACCGCTGCTGAGACCATGGAGACGAGGATGTTGGTGGATAGAGTGGTCCAGCTCATCAATGATGGCGTTACTGGCCTGGACTTGCTGGAAGTGTTCCTCAGTCGACGCATCCAGCCTCTCCAGGCCCGCGATCACCTGATGTGGCTATATTCCGGACCGTACAACACCGCTCGAGTCCATCCAGAAGAAGTGCCATCCGAAACCATAGCTTTGTGGCTGAGGAGCATCACAGGCAACCAGGACAACCCCAGAGGATCCAGGCGAGTCATCCCCTTCAGCGATGGGAACCCGCTCGACAAGGTATATTGTTTGTTCCGACTGCTTCTCGCTCACGCTCCGACTGTACTTGATGTTGAATGAGTCTGACTCGATCGATTTGTTCTGTAGGTATTCACTGAGATGCATTCGATGCCCAACGGTGAACAAGCTTTGGAGCAGGACTAGGAGGGAGGAGACAACATGGAGAAGAGTGGTGAGTGGGAGTCTCCGGGAGAAGAAGAAGAGGAGGAGAGTGAGGAGTTGGACGAGGAGGAAGAAGTCGACTCGCCGCCGCGGTCCGAACACCGATCCAAACAACAGCATGATCGGACTGGCGGGCGCGGGAAAAGCATGGTCCCGAGTGCCCATACCCAGAAGCGCACTTGGACGTCGACCCCGGAGCCGACGGAGAAGGTGGCCAAGCAGCCTAAAGTTGCTCCTTCCAAGGCTCGGAAGACACGCCACGGATTAGGATGGACATCCCTGTTGCTTCGTGGTGAGTATCTCGCTTGCGTTTTCGTAGGTCGACTGAAGATTTACTTGTTCTGACCGACGCATTCATGTGTCTTTCCAGTCCCACCTCTGCTGCCACTGACATGGACATTGACAAGGCGCAGGAGACGAAGAGGCCACCTGACGAGTCGGTAAGTCCGATCGACCAAGCTTCGTTAAGTTGAGTAGACCGTCAATTGGTAGAATTTCTGACATTTCTCTCTTTCTATAGTTCCGCAAGAAGTTGTGGTGCTTCCTGATGATGAAGAAGAGGCGCCTCTACAGGAGAGGAAGAGGAGGAGCGGGAGATCTGGCAGGAGGAGGCTTGAAGTCCAGGTTCCTCAGTCGACGCCGGCGCTCGAGGCGGTGGTCGATCATTCTGGAGAGCCTGTTCGGACCAGCGTCATGTTTGCCAGCCGCTGATGACTGATCGTCCGGCGGACTCGACTGCACCAACTCTTGCTGCTCCAGTACAACTCCGTGCCTCTGACCCAGCGACTACTTGGGCTGCTCTGTAGCCATCACTTTTTGCTGCATATCAGACTCCGGATGATTCACCGAGTGCCACTAGGGAAGCTCTTCACCAGGTGAGCCTTGTCATGGAGCAGGTGAAGGTGGTGCACGAGGCTAGCCATGTGGCTTACAACGCCAGTACTGCCCTTCAGGCCAATGTTCAGGTCGGCAAGACTCCAACTGAATTTTCGAATGTTGCCTTATATCTGGTCACCCACTGGGGTGTTTCTTTGCTTAGAGCTTGGAAAATCTTCCATGTCACTCGACTTGGGTTTAATCTCAGCAGACTTTCTGAACCAGTGGGGGCACGCCGAGTGCACCCACTGGGTGTAGTTCCCGATACCACGGTCGACTGCGGGCAGTCGACTGAGGTCTTAGAATGTATCTCTTTCTTTCCTTTTCTGAACTCACGCTGGGCGGACCCTGCTGAGTATTGATCTAAGCCAGTGGGGGCACGCTAAGTGCACCCACTAGGTGTAGTCCCCGAGACTACTTGGTGTATATTTTATTCGGCAGTAGTCTTAGAGTAACTTTTCTATGTCAACTGATATATCATTGTTGCTGACTGTAGAGGTGTTGTGATCTTGGAGCTCGTCTTTCCGAGTTGAAGAAGAAGCATATCAGCGTTGAACTTGACCTTGAACTCGCGAAGAAGAATCTCAAGACTGCGCAAGAAGAGACGGCCATCATGGGAGGTAATCATTCGACTGTCTTGTCTGCTTAGTAGTTTGCACTTTCCACTACTTTTCATTCAGTCTCTTTGAACCGAGTGACTTCACACAAGAAGATGTGCGTAGTGAAAACCACCAACTTCAGGCTCGTCTAAAGAGTGTTGTTTCCTTAGAGAGAATGAAGGAGGCTTTGGACAAGAAGGACCAGGACCTTGATGCTTCTCAGAAAGAAGCACGTGAGAAGACGACACTTGCGGACCAGATGCTGGCTTCAGTCGGCAAGTTGGAGGATGAGAACTCGAAGTTGAAGACTACCGTCTCGGATGCCAATCGGGAAGTCGAGCAACTGAGGAAGGACAAGGAGAACCTAACCACTGAAGTCGACAGCCTTAGGCAAAAACGGGTAAGCTAAAGTCCTATTTGGAACAACTTGTGGCGAAGCTTGTCTTGAAGCTTGAAGGTATGGCTGTTCGATTAGATAACTGTCATCGACTGAAATTTGCAATACTGTCGACTCATTGTTTTTTGTGATGGAACAGAACTATGCCAGGACTTTGAAGCTGAAACTGGACGGGTCGAGATAGGTCTCGACCCCATCAACTATCTCGTGAAAGAAGAAGTTGCAATGAACTTGCTGCGATTGGAGTCGCGCTTGGATGGTGCCGTTTCTTATCTGGCTCAACTGAAGGTGGCGATGACCCAAGTGGATGCTGAACTTTGGCCTCAGGCGGAGCTGTCTCAAGACCTCGAGTCCCTAATGATTCGACTTAATCAGATTCCAGGCCGAGTGCAAGAGTGGAAGAAATCTTTCGCTCGCTGTGGTGCCGATGTCGCCTTGTCGTTGGTCCGAGTGCATTGCAAGGAACCTAAGGAAGACAAGCTGGCAGCTCTCAAAGTAGCGAATACTAAGAAGCACTCTTTCCAGGACTTCATGGACACCTTCCTCGAGGCAGCCACTCGCATTGCCGACAGCATCAACCTCGACAGCTTCTGCGATCCGGCCAGTCCTTCTCCCGCTGAGTGATTGAAAAAACATTATGCTTCACCTCTATTTGCCTCAGAATGCTGAGTGATTTTGTAACCATTAAAACTCCTTCGGGCCTGGTGCCCGAGTACTTCTAATCTGCGGTTAGGAACCTCTGGATTTATCTTTGAATATGTTGGGTTTATCTTCGAGTGAAATTTGTTCTTCACTTGGATCGGTTTCTCATCGTTTGATGTAGTTGCTGAAGCAGGATCAGCAGTCGACCCGTTGGATGAGCCTTTGGCAGCATTGATCAGCTCATCAGCGAGGTACTCAACAATGGTCTTGACGTTCCTATCATCAGCAAGGGGCCAATCGTTGAGTGCATACAATCTCGTCCTTCTTCTTGACGGTGTAGCACGGGGGGGGGGGGCGTGTGGTCGACCTGCAGCCCTGCTCACCACTCAGTAGGACTTTCAAACTTAGGCGAGTGCTGGACTGCAGCTAAGCCTCCGAGTGAGAGGGCTGCTCACCAGTCGGTAGGATTTTCAAACTTAGGCGAGCACTGGGCTGCAGCTAAGCCCACGAGTGGGAGGACTGCTCACCACTCGGTAGGATTTTCAAACTTAGGCGAGCGCTGGGCTGCAGCTAAGCCTCCGAGTGGGAGG
>NC_041385.1:748176112-748176674 GCF_002162155.2 Triticum dicoccoides | reverse complement strand
TTTTCAAACTTAGGCGAGCATTGGGCTATAGCTAAGCTCCCAAGTGGGAGGGCTTCTCACCACTCGGTAGGATTTTTCAAACTTAGGCGAGCGCTTGGCTGCAGCTAAGCCCCCGAGTGGGAGGGCTGCTCACCACTCGGTAGGATTTTTCAACCTTAGGCCAGTGCTTGGCTGCAGCTAAGCCCCCGAGTGGGAGGGCTGCTCACCACTCGGTAGGATTTTTCAAACTTAGGCAAGCACTGGGCTGCAGTTAAGCCCCTGAGTGGGAGGGCTGCTCACCACTCGGTAGGATTTTTCAAACTTAGGCGAGTACTGCTCACCACAATCTCGTCCTTCTTCTTGATGGTGCGACCCCCGGGGGGGCGGCGGGTTGCGACCGACCCATACCAATTAGTAGGACTTTTTTTATCACTTAGGCGAGTACTAGACTACAGCTAAGCCCCCGAGTGAGAGGCAGACTCACCACTCGGTAGGACTTTTTTATCACTTAGGCGAGTATTGGACTGCAGCTAAGCCCCCGAGTGAGAGGCAGACTCACCACTCGGTAGGATTTTTATCACTT
>NC_041385.1:748165881-748175789 GCF_002162155.2 Triticum dicoccoides | reverse complement strand
ACTCGGTAGGATTTTTTTATCACTTAGGCGAGTACTGGACTGCAGCTAAGCCCCCGAGTGAGAGGCAGACTCACCACTCGATAGGATTTTTATCACTTAGGTGAGTATTGGACTGCAGCTAAGCCCTCGAGTGAGAGGCAGAATCACCACTCGGTAGGATTTTTGTCACTTAAGCGAGTACTGGACTGCAGCTAAGCCTCCGAGTGAGAGGCAGACTCACCACTCGGTAGGATTTTTGTCACTTCATCTTAGGCGAAACAGATTCGCAGCTAAGGCGATACATACAAAAGAAATAAACAACAATCATTCGGAAGAAAGTAAAATTATGTCCTTTGATAGCCAAACTAAGAGGTATTTCTTATTACATCTCATCATTCTAAATGCTTAAGAGTAAAAAGGGCGGAGCAGATCCGCATTCCAAGCGCGCGGTTCATCTTTGTTGTGCTCAACATTGAAGAGACGGTATGCTCTGTTGTGGAGCACGTTGGTGATGACGAAAGGGCCCTCCCAAACAGGGGTGAGCTTGTGTGGCTTCTGCTGATCCACTCAGAGAACCAAGTCTCCTTCTTGAAATGCTCGACCCCTTACGTTCCTGGCATGGAATCGACGCATGTCTTGTTGATAAATGGTCGACCGGATCAAGGCCATCTCTCTTTCTTCCTCTAGAAGGTCGACTGCATCTTGTCGAGCTTGCTCTGCTTCCTTTTCTGAGAAGAGTTCGACTCGGGGAGCGTTGTGGAGCAAATCACTCGGAAGTACGGCTTTGGCTGCGTAGACTAGGAAGAATGGAGTCCGTCCGGTCGACCGATTGGGAGTTGTCCTTAGACCCCAAAGTACTGATGGGAGCTCATCAACCCAAGCTCCTGCTGCATGCTTGAGGTCACGCATCAACCAGGGCTTCAGTCCCTTGAGAATCAATCCATTCACTCGCTCACCTTGCCCATTCGACTGAGGATGGGCGACCGAAGCATAATCGACCCTCGTACCTTGGGAGGCACAAAATGCTCTGAATTCATCGGAGTCGAAGTTCGATCCGTTGTCTGTGATGATGCTGTGTGGCACACCATATCTGAATATCAATTATTTGATGAAACTCACGGCAGTACTTGCTTCAAGGTTTTTAATGGGCTTAGCTTCGATCCACTTGCTAAACTTGTCGACCGCTACTAGCACATGGGTAAATCTGCTCCTGCCGGTCCTCAGGGGTCCAACCATGTCCAACCCCCAAATAGCAAAAGGCCAGATGAGTGGAATGGTCTTCAGAGCTGATGCAGGTTTATGGGACATGTTGGAGTAAAACTGACAGCCTTCACACTTGTCCACTATTTCTTTTGCCATCTCGTTGGCATGTGGCCAGTAAAATCTGGCTCGGTATGCTTTGGCCACGATGGTCCGAGAGGACGCATGGTGACCACAAGTCCCCGAGTGAATATCATTGAGGATCATTCGGCCTTCTTCTGGCATGATGCACTTCTGGCAGACCCCAGTTACACTTTCTCTGAACAACTGACCTTTTATCACAGTAAAGGCTTTAGACCGTCGGACGATCTGTTGAGCCTCTTCTTCATCCTCTGGGAGTTCTTTCCTAAGAATGTATGCAATGTATGGCACTGTCCAGTCGGGAGTGAGGACCAAAACCTCCATGACTAAGTCGACCACGGCTGGGATTTCGACTTCAGTCGGATCTGTGGCACTCTTGGGCTGTGGTGGTTCTTCGGTGAAAGGATCTTCCTGAACTGAAGGTGAATGAATATGTTCCGAAAACACATTTCGGGGAATGGCCTCTCTCTTTGATCCTATCTTTGCCAACTCATCTGCAGCTTGATTTTTCAGTCGGGGTATATGGTGAAGCTCTGAACCTTCAAACTTCTTTTCCAACTTTCTCACTGCATTGCAATAACCAGTCATGGCTGGGCTCCTGACATCCCATTCCTTCATCACTTGATTAACCACCAAATCTGAGTCACCATAGACCATAAGGCGACGGACACCGAGTGAAATGGCCATACGCAACCCATATAACAGTGCTTCATATTCGGCTTCATTATTGGAGGAATCAAAATGAATCTGGAGAACATAACTAAGCTTGTCTCCACGGGGGGATACCAATACTACCCCAGCGTCTAAACCATTCAGCATCTTGGAGCCATCAAAGAACATAGTCCAATGCTCCGAGTGAACTTGAGTCAACAATTGCTACTCAATCCACTCGACAAGGAAATCTGCAATTGCTTGGGACTTGATAGCCTTCTTTGCCTCAAACTTGATATCCAATGGAAGGAGTTCAATCGCCCATTTTGCCACTCGACCAGTTGCATCTCTGTTATTCAGAATTTCAGATAGTGGTGCGTCGCTGATGACTGTAATGGAGTGATAAGAGAAATAATGTGCAACCTTCTTCGTGGTCATTTATATTCCACAAACAAGCTTCTAATAATGTGGGTATCGTTGCTTGGATGGAGTCAAAACTTCAGAGAGATAATAAACTGGGCGTTGAACCTTGTAAGCTTTTCCTTCCTCTTCTCGCTCGACCGTGAGTACTGTACTGACAACTTGTCCAGTGGCTGCAATGTAAAGCAGTAAAGGCTCTTTGCTGATTGGCACAGCAAGCACCGGCTGGGTGGAAAGCAGGGTTTTGAGCTCTGCAAATGCTGCGTCAGCTTCCTCCGTCCACTCGAACTTATCAGATTTCTTCATCAGTCGGTAAAGAGGCAAGGCCTTTTCACCGAGACGAGAAATGAATCGACTCAGGGTGGCCAAACAACCAGTCAGCTTCTGAACATCATGCACTCGCACGGGGCGTTTCATTCGGAGAATGGTATCAACTTTTTCTGGATTGGCGTCGACCCCTCGTTCGGAAATGAGAAAACCGAGTAACTTTCCTCCTGGAACTCCGAATGTGCACTTTGACGGATTAAGCTTGATATCGTACCTTCTTAGGTTGGCAAAGGTTTCTGCGAGGTCATTCAATAGGTCGGAACCTTTGCGAGACTTGACCACAATGTCATCCATGTATGCTTCCACATTCCGACTGATTTGAGTGAGCTGGCACTTCTGAATCATTCTCATGAATGTGGCTCCAGCATTTTTAAACCAAATGGCATGGTGACATAACAAAAGCACCCGAATGGGGTGATGAAGGCTGTTTTTATTTGATTGGGACCATACAGTCGGATCTGATGATACCCGGAATATGCATCGAAAGACAAGCGCTCACACCCTGCAGTCGAGTCAACAATCTGATCGATGTGAGGGAGAGGAAAGTGATCTTTCGGGCAAGCCCGATTGATATGCTTGAAATCAATGCACATACGAAGTGAATCATCCTTCTTGGTGACCATGACTACATTGGCTAGCCACTCGGAGTGGTAGATTTCACGGATGAACTCTGCTGCCAACAGTCGAGCCACTTCTTCACCAAATGCTTTTCTCTTCTGCACGGCGGACCGCCGAAGGTGCTCTTTAACGGGTTTTACCTTGGGGTTCACACGCAAATGGTGCTCAGCCAGTCCCCTGGGTACACCAGGCATGTCAGAGGGTTTCCATGCGAAGATGTCCCAGTTCTCACACTACTAGAAAAACCCCTACTAATGGCGCACCTAATATGGCCATTAATGGCGCATCTGTGGTGCGCCATTAACAGCACGCCATTAGTAATTTTTACTAATGGCGCACCACCTGGTGCGCCATTAGTATCTGGTATACTAATGGCGCACCGCGGGTGCGCCATTAGTATAGGCCAGCGTGCGCCATTAGTATGCCTCCCAGGGGCCATGTATACCCAGGTGCTTTGGCATACTAATGGCGCACCACCACTAGATGCGCCATTAGTAACCGCAGCATACTAATGGCGCACTACCCAGTGATGCGCCATTAGTATGCACTGTCATACTAATGGCGCACTGTCCTGTGATGCGCCATTAGTATGAATATTAGGTTTTTTTATCTTTTTATTTTCTGTTTTTTGCACAGGTTACAAAATGTATAGTTTGACAAAATATAGACAGCACACATCAACAACAGATTCATCGAATACAATAGAAGATTAGTCTTTGAATACAATTCATCATATTAGTCTCCGAATACAATTCATCATATTAGTCTCCGAATTAAAAAGACCGAACAAAGATAGAACATTATATTACAAGTCTCGAGACCGCGAGTAGCGAGTTTGTCTTCACATTACAAGTCGATATCGATCATCTAAACTACCATCACATAGAAGAGAGCCGCGGTCATCACGATGAGCATCATCACGATGAAACTCGTCTTCATCCGGTTCCTCCAACGCTCCCTCCCCTCTCCCGCTAGATAGCGGGCGTATCTAGATTCGGCCTCGGCCCTAGTGGTGTACCCTTTGTAACTGTTACCGCTGAATCGGTGAACCTGTCTCCGACACTCCTCCCAGTCATCGTAGACTCCGGGAACCTTACCCTTGTACACGACATACGTCGGCATCGCTATGCACTAGCCAAACGAAACGTTAGTACCAATTCACAGACAATACATAAGCAATATATAATTATGCAACAGAACGATCGAAAGAGAAAAGGAAGACATTAATAGCATCGATTACATCTAAGTTGAACGACTCTCGAAACCAAAGAGACATACTACAAGTTCATTAAAGTTTAATTACAACATGAGCCAATCGATGTTTCAGAACTAGACAACTCGACTCAAGGGACCGGAGCGTGGATGAAGCCGCCGTCTATCGTGGGAGTCATGAAAGAACGGGCGTTGTCATCCTGCATTTGTAGCATTGTGTCGATGTCACTGTTGGACGGTTGATTTCTGAGGTAGAACTGCCCCGAGGTACGAAGGACATCTTGATGGATGATTTCCGCAAACTCCGACTGGATGCGAAAGAATTCTTGTCGGAGGTCCGCGTCCTGGATTGCCGACACGCTCGCGGCCCAATCTTTGAGTTTACTCGGTAGCAGAAGTTGATGATGGTCCCGTATGATCGCCCGCATGTGATGGATGGCGTAGTAGGCACCCTTCTGACCGCCAGGCGGCTGCTTGACGCAGCAGAACGTCGTATTGTGGGAGAACACGTGCTTGCCGTACTTACGAATAGGCCTGGTGAAGGTGCCTCCAGATTGGGCGTAGCCGGGGAGAACATCATCAAGAACCTTCTTGACATTTGTGTAGTCTACGTTCGACTGACGGTCCGGGTCGAAATACGTGGCCATGGAATATTTGGGGCTTAGGAGGATGAGCATGCAACGTGTGTCACTGCAGAAAACACGGAATGTTAAAAGAAAAACGATCGAAAAGTAAGAATTCATATGTTACGGGCCGGTTGAGGGGAGGACTTACTCGGGAAAGTAAGGCACGAGGAAGTTATCCTTATCTTGGTTTGCCAGAGTGACGCCTTCGAGGTAATAACTCGCGACTTGCCGCTCCCCAGCGCTGCCCAAGATCTTGGCACGCATGTAGAAGGGGTCGACTATCACGATGTCCGGGGTCTTGTCGCGAATGATCCGCATCTCCATACTCAGCGAAAATAGCCGAACGAAGGTGTAGTGCAGCGGATGAAGGTTCAACATAGCGTGGATGTCATCAAAACGCAGGACGATCGTACGCCCGATGGAGTTATCCACAAAGCCCTTGCCCTCTGGCACCTTGGCCGCGAAAACCGGGTATGCCACATCCTTCTCCCTGAGACGCCGCTTCTCCAAAGCAAGAACGCTGTCATGCAGACTCCGCATAGCACCGGTTGCAGCATTGAGCATATTTGTCGGTAGCATCGCCCTACCCTCCACATGCACCCTCCTCGAGATATCCTGCGGTGAAGGTGGCCCGTCCTGAGCACGGATCGTACTCGGTGCCGGCTGGCTCGCACCCTTCTTAGTCTTTCTTTTGCGTGCCTTCTTCTTCTCCTGTAATGGGACCGAGTTCTGCTCACAGACCGCCTTCTTGAGTGTGTTGGGGCTGATAATATTTCGCACCTCGCCTATCTGAGGCTCGGTGAAGTCGGCAGCTGGAGGCGTCTCCTGAGAGCTGAACGCCAGACGGCGCCTGTTGCAACTTGGCTTCTCCGCGGTACGAGCTAGATCGCACACGTCTTTTGTTGGGTTTGGTTCTTGAGAAGGAGGCCCCATGAAGTCGCCATCGTACCCATGCTCGGCAAAGTACTGATCGACGTTGCCAAATGTATCATCGTCGTCATCGTCGTCGTTCTGATCCTGTGCCATATGCATGTTTGGATCCAGTGGCATAGGGATGTCCGGCACCGTTACGGCGGTCTTGCCATGGGGCCGACTTGGCGCCGGCACGACTGGCGGTGTTGTCTTTGGGGTGGTGTCCCCCGCCCCCAAACGAATCTGGCTCTTCGGCCAAAGCAGGGGCCAGCTCAGGCAGGCGCTGAGGGTCATCACGTCATCATCGTCGGCCCCGACGGGTCAAATCGGAGGTAACAAGTCGTCGCAGCCTGGCAGCACCCGAACCAGTTGAACCCTAAACAAGTTGGGTGGCATCTGGGTACCGTGGAACAAGGGGTTGCCCGGTTGAACGATTTTGCCCTTGGCGACATCGACCAACTCGTTGTTCACGAAGTGGAGGAGAGTGCACGGAACGTCGGCGGCGCCCTGCGAAAACATGTAGGGCGTCAGGGATGCCCAGTCAAAGGCAAGGAGATGAAGTCCTCGGCCGAGAGAGGCTTAATTAGTTACCGTGATGATGGCGTCGAGCTCGGCTAATGTCGAGGCACCGCCAACAGCGGGCGTGCAGTTGACGGAGCGGCCGCTTGCTGAAGAGGTGCCGGCCGGCGTACACCCGGGTGCATTAAGCTCCCGTGCTGGCGTCGGAGACACCAATGCCGCCTCCGCCGGAGGCACCAATGGCCCCGCCATCGCATTATGCATTAGTCACAAGTACGCCGGGGCACTTGATCCTACTTAATTAACTACTAAGATACCCTGGCCTATGCATTAGTCACAAGTATCCCATATGTCCTATTTTTAGCAAAGTCATGCTAAAATTCACGGAAAATTTCAGCATGACCTTTGCTGAAAATAGGACATATGGAGTACCCGAATTTGCCGGAACGGAAGTTAATCGACATTCCGGCAAACTCAAGGGCCTCTCGGGGTACCTGCAAAATCATCACGACACGATGGTCGGAGACAAAACCCAGCAAACTAGCAAAATCATCACAAATTGTTTTCTGTTAAAGATGATCATCATCTTTACAAGTCTTTCTCAATGTGATCACAAGTAATTCAGAGGCATCACAAGTAATTCAGAGCATCACAAGGCATTAGTAGTTCAGTACATGAACAAGTTTTACAAACCCATATAAGAACAAGTGAATTCTAGTCCCATTGACACTCCTGGTTTTCTACAAACACCAAGTACTAGGGCACACAAAAGTTCTGAAATTTGTGTGCCTAACTGAATTAACTGAATTTTCAGTAACCGAATAAACTGAATTTTCAAAACTGCAAGAAGCCAATTAAAAAAAATCCAACAGCACTATAACTGAGCTGATTGACAGTAGTTTTGTTCACTGTTATGAAGAGAAACTTCTTCTTGTAAGAAAGGACTTTGCGTGTGGTTTGGAATATTCAGAAATCAAGTTGAAATATAAAACCATATAGAGGTAGGTATGCTACAAGTCTACAACATATATACTAATTAATCAACTGCAATCAGGAGACAGTTTCTTCTTCTAAGTCCATCTCACGGTTCGCTGAATTAAGAAAAATACATCATCATTTCAGAAAACTTACGCAAACTACTCAAAACAGGAAGAAGAAGGAAAACACATTTCAGAAGGAAAAAACTTTTGTATAGCTAGAATTCAGAATGCATTCAACAATCCAAACTTTTGTATTTCCTGGATAACAAACAGTAATGATCTCTAGCCCTGACATTCATTTATTCATTCTTCTAGTAAATAGGTGCATAAATGTTCTTGCCGAATGGGTTTATTTTTTGTTGATCTATATGCTCATATATGCAGACGAGGCTAGCCACTTTTCTGCCACTCATATGCCACTGATAAAAAAAATGAACTTTCACCAGTAAGTTGTAACTTGGCAGCCAGTCAGTTTATACAACAAAGATAATCATATATTTCTATGAACACTAGACGCCAATCTGAGGATAAAAAAGCATCTACTAGTAACTAGTGCATATGATCATCACTAGCCCATAATAGTAATTAAGTTTTTTTTGTAGACAAACAACATGTTTATCTTTCAGGCATCTACATCTCAGAGTGTACCGAACAAAACCCACAGCTTGGTGCTAGTGCTCTGCTGCTCAAATTGGGTCGAGAAGCATCTACTAGTAACTAGTGCATATGATCATCACTAGCCCATAATTCGTGTACTCCAAAAATTCAAGCAATTGTACCAAATTTTGAAAGAGATTTTTCCAATTTATATTTAAATAGAATTGGGGTATATACCTTGGAATCCTCCTAATGGAAACAGCACTAACTGGCGTCTCTATTTCAGCACGAACTGTCAGAAGACTTTTGACCTAAATAATATTTAAATGGTTCTAAGTTAGTAAAGTACATAAAGAAAGATCATCGAGTAATTCTCCATGGCATAATTTTTACCTACCAACAGGAGACCTATAACATTTCTAGGGTTTCCTGAATACACAGGTACACGGCTGTGGCCCCGGGCAAGAATTATTAGATTCTAACTAAATCATTAGATTCTAACTAAATCCACAAGTCAGATCTCAACTCAAACGCAACACGGACCAAAGATAAATAAGAACTAAGACATACATCTATCCTGCTGCCACATCTACTGATTATATCCTATCCTGATACTAGTCATATCTCATATCCAAGTACCGCTTAATTTTCCTTTTTTAGGGCAATCCTATGCCTTAATTTTCTTTTTCAGACAATGCTATGTCTTCCTAAATAGGCATGTGTTGCTGTCTTGGACATGCCAGACAGCCACAGGGCCCATGCCGACCATAACGCCAAATGCTCTATGAATATTATCTGCCAATCAATTAACTAGGAAAAATGCTCTATGAAACAGTAGAGTCAGGATCTCCTACCAGTAAGGGCTGAACAACAACCAAACCTCAATGAGCTGTTAGAGAATGCACTCTTACACTACAGGGGTGCAAGAGAAATTCCTCGAATGTAGTATTAAAGGGGATATTGAAAGTAACAACCAAATGAAGCAACTAATCAACTGTGTGCTATCTAGCTAATCTGGAGCCTCAGTGAAATAATTATCAGTCTCTGGGATTGTTAGCACCATCCTCATCTGGAAATGAGTAGTTGCTTCATGTGCTAGCTGGGTAAATGTGAAGGTGATGCTATATCTTGATGCTCATGACAGGTACATTGCAAGTAGCACAGTTGCAATTTTCGGAAGAAAAAAAAACTCGTATAACTCCAGCATGGCAGCATGTCTTTGATGTCCACTTTAGTGAATGAATTTAATCGAAAACAGACCAACCAAAGTTTTGTAACAGCAAACCCATACTTTAGTTGGAGGTTTAATCTTCAGACTGAGCTTACGAAGGATAACAATGGCGTGCTTATACATACCACGGCACAGGATCGCTCTGAACCAACATGTAATGCTGGATAATAAGTCTCTTCACCGCAGTCCAAGACTTCTTCTACAGTTTCCTGCCATTTTCACAACCAAAATAAACAGCAATTATCAACAAATGGGAATCTGGTGCTTAGCACTTTTTCTGTTACACAGATGTATCAGTCCTGTTCTAGTCTATAGTCCTGTTCTAGTCTACTTGTGGAATGGAGAAGGAAGCAAGCACGTGAGAGGAGGCTATGGACTTGCGGAATGGAGAAGTAAGGAGGAGGTGGTCGTGCCTTGGGCGTCTAGTCTAGGTCCTGCGGCGCCGTGGCGTCGAGGGAGGCGGGTCGACGGTGGTGTGGACGGGGCGGGGTCGAG
>NC_041385.1:748165316-748165871 GCF_002162155.2 Triticum dicoccoides | reverse complement strand
CGGCGTCCAGGCGGCGAGGAGAGGGCGAGGGAGGGAGAGGGCGAGGGCGAGGGCGAGGGCGAGGGCAGCGGCGGCGGCGGCGGTGGATCGAGAGGGAGAGAACTGGCGAGGGGGATCGGGCGAAGGGGGATCGGGCGAAGGGGGGATCGGGCGAAGGGGGGCCACAATACTAATGGCGCACCTCACCTTGGTGCGCCATTAGCATGTCCATACTAATGGCGCACCTCACCGTGGTGCACCATTAGTATTCTTTTTATTTCAACTCGAGCCAAAAGGTTATGTAGTACCAGAACCTATCTATGTCAAGCCCACTCTACTAGCTCGACTGGTCAGCAGCCAGTTCTCACACCAGGAGGTCCTGGGTTCGACTCCCAGGCTCCACAAGTTTTTTTTAGCATTTAAAAAGCTGTTTGATACTTATTTATGTTTAAATATGTTCAAACTTGTTTAAATAATAACAGTAATATTTTTTTATAAGACAGTAGCATTTAAAAAGCTGTTTGATTCTAATGTTTTTTATAAGACGGTGCGCGGGGTGCGGGGGGTCGGCGGCGG
>NC_041385.1:748152529-748164603 GCF_002162155.2 Triticum dicoccoides | reverse complement strand
ACACGGAACATCGGGACCTTCTCTCCAGCGTAGCTCAGCTCCCAGATCTCCTCGATCCTTCCGTAGTATCTGTCCTTGCCGTTACCGGTGTAGGATTCCATCGTTACCCCGGAGTTCTGATAACCATCGCTCTTCATGTCCTTGGCCTCGGTGTAGAATGTGTAGCCGTTGATATCGTACGCCTCATAGGTCATCAGGTTGTGCTCGGCGCCCTGTGACAAGGCGAATATGAGTTGTTCTTCCGCGGAAGAATCCTCATGTAAAGGGTACGACAGAAGCTTATGCTTGAACCAACGCGTGAAACATGAGTTGTGCTCTTTGAGTGTATCTCCGTCCGTCCTCTGTTGGCCTCGGTCATTGTACGTCTTTTTAATAAAGGTTTTGTGCTCTACCACCCAAGGATCGACCACGTCTATGTGTTGTAGCGCGACTAGGTTTGCTCTTTCAAAGTCGGCGAGTCGACCCTCGAAGCCGACATGCATTTCGCGGCGACCCTCACGGTGACCCCATCCAGCGAGCCTGCCGAGGTGCCTGTTGATGGGCAGACCAACGGGGTTCTCGATGCCTAGATAATTCGTGCAGTAGGAGATGCACTCTTCGGTCAGAAAGCCCCTGGCTATGCTTCCTTCTGGACGTGACATGTTGCGAACGTATCCTTTGATGACACCATTCATCCTTTCGAACGGCATCATGCTGTGCAGGAACGTCGGCCCGAGTTGGATGATATCCTCCACTATATGGACTAGCAGATGCACCATAACGTCGAAGAATGCGGGCGGGAAGTACATCTCAAGCTCGCATAGTATCACCACGATCTCTTCCTGTAGCCTTCTGAGTTGCCTCACGCCAATCGACTTCCGAGAGATGACGTCGAAGAGTGATCGGAAACTTCGGGGTGCGGTTTCACCATCGAACAGATCCTTGCGTTTCCTCCACGGGTCATCGTCGCGAAGCCACCTTCGATGTCCCATGAACACGGTTTTCGAAGACCCGGGATCTCTATCTAGCTGGCGATACGTTGTGTCATCCATGCACCTTACGCATCCAGAAAATCCATGGACTACCTGCCCCGCAAGATATCCGTAACCGAGATAGTCGTGCACCGTCGTGAGCAGTGCGGCTCCCATAGGGAAATATTCTTTCTCTGCGGCGTCCCACGTATTGGCTGGCGTTTTCCACAGCGTGTCAAGCTCCTCTTTCAGCAGCCCCAGATACAGATTGATGTCGTTCCCTGGTTGTTTCGGCCCTTCAATTAGCATACTCATGTGAATGTACTTCCTCTTCATGCACAACCAGGGGGGAAGGTTCTACATCCACACAAACACAGGCCAGGTGCTATGTGTGCTTCTCTGGCTGCCAAACGGATTGACTCCATCGGTGCTCGCGCCCAGCACGATGTTCCTTGGATCGTTCCCAAATTCTGGGTATTCGAAGTTCAATGCTTGCCACTGGCTTGCATCCTTAGGGTGACTCAGCATCTTGCCTTTTTTATCTATCTCCGGATCATTTGCGTCATCTTCTCGCTTCTTCTCCTCCCTATCCGCGTGCCAACGCAGGAGCTTTGCTACCTTAGGATCCGCGAAATACCGCTGCAGACGAGGAGTGATCGGAAAGTACCACACCACTTTTCGTGGAGCTTTCTTCCTCTTCTTGTATCAAGTGACACCGCACACCGGACATATTGTAGACTCCGCGTGCTCGTCCCGATAAATGATGCAATTGTTCATGCACACATGGTATTTCACGTGCGGTAAATCCAGAGGACACACGATTTTCTTTGCCTCCTCCAAACTGGTCGGGCACTTGTTCCCCTTGGGAAGACGTTCGTGCCAGAATGACATGTTCTCGTCGAAGCATGCGTCGGTCATTTTGTGTTTTACCTTCATCTCCAGAGCCATGAGCGCTAATTTCAGGCGGGTATCCTCGGGCCTGCATCCTTCATACAACGGAGTAACCGCGTCTAACTCAAGTTGATCCATCTTGGCTTTCTCTCGGGCGGCAGCTCTTGCGTTATCCGTCTGCTTGAGAAGCAGCTCTTGAATATGAGGGTCCTGCACCCAGCCCATCGATGGTCCAACGTCGTCTGCTCCGCCGGCATCATCATCATGTCCTGCATCTTCTACATGATGACTGTGTACAGCATCACCGTCGTGATCATCTCCTGGGGATTCTTCGTCTTCTCGCCCCCCCGAGCCGCGGTGGTTGTCTTGCTGCCCTTCCTCATTTCTTGCCCGGCCCCCATGAACGACTTTGTAGTCATCATCATCACCTTGCCACCGATAGCCATCCATGAAACCACGCAAGAGCAGGTGGTCCCGCACCTGCCCGGAATCCGGGTCCGCAATAAGGCTATTCAGCTTGCATCTTCGACACAGACATCTTATCTCCGTCTCGTTCTTTTGAAGCATCTCGGCCTTCGCGGACCTCAAAAACCTATTCACGATGCCTTCGGTCATCGTGCGGACCATGGTCGCCTGCGGGGTAGAGCAAAACGATATTTTAGAACCAAGAAAAAATTTGGCATGACTTTCCCTAAAAATAGGACCAAAAAGAATGCTTAATGCAAAAATTCTCGCCGAAACGGAAATGAATCAACATTCCGGCAAAATATTGGCAACTATCGCATTTCAAATACCGGTACACCTCCAAACACAAACACATATGCAACACCACAAACATATGCAACACCACGAACATACATAGATCTAGCTAGGCCATAAAAAGTGCATGTGCACATTGTTTGTAGGGAGAACAACATAAATATAGCTTCCCCCCTTACTTACCTAGCAAAACAAGGTAACTTAACCACTTAATTTGAATGAATCTATGGTGGAAATGAGGTGAAAAAGAGGAGGCACCCGAGACAAGGAGGAGGCGGTGGAGAGAATGAAGTGGGGAGAAAGTGAGTGTGGGAGGAGAGGCTGTCCAAAATATCTTGTTGCTGCCCACTTACTAATGGCGCACCAGCAACAAATGCGCCATTAGTAATCCAGGTTACTAATGGCGCACCCCCTGGCGGTGCGCCATTAGAACTTTTGCAAAAAAAGAAATAAAAGCAATAATAAAAAAATAACATTAGTGGCGCACCTCCTGGATGGTGCGCCATTACTAGTTGCGCACCAGACAACTAGTAATGGCGCACCACCAGGGGATGCGCCATTAGTATGTTTGGACAGGCGCACTAGTTCAAAAAAAAATTTGGTACTAATGGCGCACCGTGGTCAGGGTGCGCCATTAGTAGTTTCAACACTAATGGCGCATCAGAGGGTGGTGCGCCATTAGTATATACTAATGGCGCACCACTTGTCTGGTGCGCCATTAGTGTCATTTCCATCTATAGCCCTTTTCCTAGTAGTGTCACGGAGGAACTGGATGAGCGCTTCTTCCTATTTGCTGTCAAGTGTTGTTGATATATGAGTCGGAGCAGCATTGGGATCGGTCGGGTGAATATGAATCGGCTTCGTTCCACTAGTCGACTGAAATGCAGAGTCTGTAGCAGGCTTCTTGGCTCGGAGCAAATCACTCGGATCTGCACTCTTGTGATACTCTTGCAATTCAGCCGCTGTCATCTGTGCATAGGAGATTTTCGAACCTTTCTGGAAACATTCCTCTGCCTTCTGCCGATTGCCAGTAACTATGATCACGCCTTTGGGGCCAGGCATCTTCAGCTTGAGATACACATAACATGGTCGAGCCATAAAACGTGCGTAGGCTGGCCTACCCAGGATGACATGATAGGCACTCTGGAAATCCACGACTTCAAATGTCAACTTCTCCTTACGGTAATGCTTGGAATCACCGAAAACCACGCCGAGGGCGATCTGGCCGAGTGATTCAGCTTTCTTTCCAGGGATAACACCAAGAAAACTAATGTGCTCTCGCTAAGTTTGGACATCAGAATGCCCATCCCCTTCAAGGTTTCAGCGTAAAGAATGTTCAAACCACTGCCACCGTCCATCAGTACTTTGGTCAGTTGAGTGCCCCCGACCACGGGGTCGACCACCAGTGCTTGCCTCCCAGGGGTGGCTACACCAGCAGGATGGTCAGACTGGTCGAATGTGATGGCTGTCTGAGACCATCTCAAGTATGTGGTCGTCATTGCCGGAGTGGCCATATTCACTTCTCTGTTGATGACCTTCAATCGACTCTTGCTCTCAACATCAGCAAAAATCATCAGAGTTGAATTGACTTTGGGATAACCATCGTTTTCCTCTTCATCCTCGTCTTTGTCCGACTCTTTCTCCTTCTCATTGGATTGTTTCTCTCGGAACTGCTAGATCAGGAGTCGGCATTGCCGAGTGGTATGCTTCGGGTAAATCAGATTACCTTCTTCATCCTTCTTCGTGTGGATGTGACATGGCTAATCCAGCACATCATTTCCTGCTTGATCCTTTACCTTCTTAGGGGGGCAGGGCCCCTTAGGTTTTCCTTTAAACTTTCCTTGATTCACTACCGCAATCTGTCCAGGTGTCGCTGGTTCGGACTTACGCTTCTATTTCCGACTGGAGTTACCTCCACCAGCCTCTTGGCCGGCTGGTTTACTCTTCCCGCTACAGAGTCGATCCTCTTCTTCTCCATTAGCGTACCGGGTTGCTATCTCCATCATCCGAGTCAAAGTCATATCCCAGTCCGACCATACTTCAAGACCAACTCTCTGTATTTGACGCCTTCCTTGAAAGCACATACTGCTTGATGCTCTGATACATTCTCAATGGTGTGATGAAGAGTGGTCCATCTCTGAATGAATTCCCTCAAAGTCTCACTCGGCTTCTACACACAATGTTGCAACTCGGGTAACCCTGCTGGTCGCTTGCACGTGCCCTCAAAAGTTCTTATGAACACTCGAGCTAGCTCCTCCCAACTGTGTATACTGCATGGAGTCAACTGACTCAACCACGCTCGGGCCGATCCTTCCAACATAAGAGGGAGATGCTTCATCGCTATCTCATCGTTTCCGCCTCCAATCTGCACAGCCACTCGGTAGTCCTCGAGCCAGGTTTCGGGCTTGGATTATCCAGTGAACTTACTGACTCCGGTTGCCAACCTGAAGTTTGGAGGAATTATTGCCGCCCTGATGGCTCTGCTGAAACACTCTGGGCCTGAAAGATGCAGTCTGCCGCCACTCGGACGATACCTGCCAAGGTCTTCTCTATGTGCTCTGTTCCGGTCGACCAAGCCTTGGACGAGAATGGATCTCGCATCGAAGCCTGGCTCTCTTGGGTCGACTAGAGCTCTGGCTCGCTGCTGTGACGGCACCTATCATCATTTTGCCGAGGCACGTCGACGCACTCCTTGGAGGAGGCGTAGGCACTCGACGATGATTGTCGCGGTCAAACTCACGATCATACTATCCATGGCCTTCCCGCTGCAGGGGCGATCTTGGGCTATGGGTCGATTGGACTATATCCGCTACTACGGATCTGCTATGAATCCTATTCCATGACTGAGACACTGCAGTGTTCTGCTCTCCTGTTGCCCGGAGCAAGACCCGGATCTGCATCAACCCTCTGCCAGCCACCGACTGGGAAGGCTGAATCGACTCTGCTATTAGGGCCGCAGCTGCGAGGTTCTGAATTGTAGTACGGTATACCTTAGGTGGAGGCAGAAAAAGCCGTCGTCGACTGGATTCATGGATCCTCTCCTGAGCGCACTCGTCGAGAGCATGCTGAAGGTTATCCAGTCGAGTGCGCTCAGCCAGATTGGCTAGGCGCACCTCCTCCAAAGCCCGAGCCTCGGGGGGTTCTCCAACAACGGGCGTATGGAGTGCATCCATGTTGCGGCGACGAAGTTCTTCTCTCTGCTGCAAAGAGAGGGGTTTGGGTCGATATTCCTCGTGGACACGCGACGGATCACTGTCTCTATCTTCGTCGTCCTCACGGCGAAACCAGGCGGACTGTGAGGCCCGTCGACCATCAAAACTTCTGCCGCAGGGTCGTTGCTATCGCACTCGGATGCGGTCTCCGCGGAGCTAGTCGACAGATCGAACAAGCCGTGGAGGGTTTCGTCGGGCTCGATTGCCTCGACTTGATAGGTGTCCGAATGCCGAGCCACCATGTGCTTCACCCACCGCTGGAGTCGCGAACGACCGGATCGCTTGTAGCGGCGGACAGCGGGGAGGGAAAACACAGTCGAAGCTGACTAATACTGAGTCGAGGGCTGCTGGAGAAGGACATTGCGGACACACGCGCGGAAGTGCGTTGCCCCTCGGATGGGGAGCGCCTCAACGTCCACGGTAGCTTCTTGAAGCCATGCAGAGTGGTCGGTGAAGAAAATGAGCACACCGAGACGGATCTCATGGCCCTCAGCAAGTCCGCCGCCGGAAACCATGATGATGATGACCGGTAAACTTGCAGCTTCACCAACAAATCGCCAAGACACCTTGACCCACGGTGGGCGCCAACTGTCGTGGTCCTAAGACTGACAATAGAAAGGGGGGTAGGTATGGAGAGGCAAGATCTCAGCTATGGTGAAGGTGTACACACGGGATTTACGAGTTCAGGCCCTTCACAGTGGAAGTAAGAGCCCTACGTCTCGGTGCCCGGAGGCGGTCGATTGGATTATGTGTGTGATATTACAGGGGGTGCGAACCCTTGTGCCAGAGAAGGAGGGTGGCTTATATAGAGTGCGCCAGGACCCTCACAGACCTCCATTTCAAGGGACTTAATGTACATAAAGTAAGGGGCGTTACTGGTAACGTCTGCCTTAAGTGCTATTAATGATCTTAAAGACTACGGAGTGAACGCCTGACCATTACAGTGCTGAGTGACTCTCGGTCTTCAGTAGGTCGAGTGACTCTCCATATGGTCGAGTGACGGTAGGGAGGAGGACCTCCGAGTGATGTGGCCATCGAGTGGATTGCACTCGACGTGTACAACCGGAGCTCTCATGTTGTCTCTTGGTCCTTTTATCTTCGAGGGTAGTGACCTTGGGTAGGGCGTATAGGTTAGGCCTATGACCCTACCCCAAGTCTGTATCCTCATCATACTGCAAACATATATTTTAAATATTACCCTTGCAACCAGGAAAGAACGGGATATGTTTAAGACACCCTTGTTCACTTACGATTCAGCTAAGGGCTTGTCCTTACGGAGGAACTGCGTGACAACGTTGCCTCCCGAACCAGAACCCCCTTACAGGGATATCTTCCCTCGCTTAGAAGCCTTTATCTTCAAGTCTTCGAAGGCAGTCCTCTTCTTCCCATGGGGAGAAGGGATGTCAGTTTCTCCTTCCCTTTCATCTTCAGAAGAGGGAGTTCCAATCTTCGTAGATGAGGTGCCTAGCGTTCCTATAGAATGGGGGCCACCCTGGGCCTTCTTGCTCTCCTCCTAGTCTTCCTTCACCAGCACTTGATATGGTGCCGGAACCAGCATCCTTGTTAACACTGGATCAGCTGAGTCTTCGGGAAGAGGGGTCGAACACCTAATTCTCTCCGCCTTCTTTATCCAGCCCTAGCCAAGTATGGTTTTCTCAGTATATTGTTATGAGAAATTTAACTAAGTTGTGTTCAGGAGTCGAGTGCTTATTGATGTATCCGGATGGTTGCAGTCAAGGCCGATGTCCTCTGTAGCATCCGGCCACTGTTTTCGTGTCCCGAAGAATAATTTCCACATTCCTCTGAGCGTTGTGCCAGAGAAGTGTTGAAGGGTTTGTGGTCCTTCTGGATTGAACTCCCACATGTGGAGAGGCTGTCGCTGGCACGGTAGGACCCGACAGACTAGCATTACTTGGATTACGTTGATAAGACCGGTGTCCTTTTCAATGAGGCTCCGAATGCGGCTTTGCAGCGTCTGCACATCATCAATTGATCCCCAGTCCAGCCCCTTAGTAATCCATGATGCAAGCCGTAACGGAGGTCCAGATCAGAACGCAGGTGTAGCTGCCCAATTGGTACCACAGGGTTCAGTAATGTAAAACCACTCCTGCTGCCATAGGTTGGAAGTTCTGTGAAGGAGCCTTTTGGCCCAAGGAGTATTGGTGAGTTTGCTCACTGCAGCACCACTTCACTCCGCTTGTTTCCCGTCGACTACCTTCGGCTCCACATTAAAGGTCTTGAGCCACAAGCCGAACTGTGGGGTAATACGGAGGAAGGCCTCGCACATGATAATGAACGCCGAGACGTGAAGAAAGGAGTCCGGAGCTAGATCGTGAAAATTTAGCCTGTAAAAGAACATGAGCCCTTGAACGAAGGGATGAAGAGCGAACCCTAGCCCTCGGAGGAAGTGGGAGATGAATACGACCCTCTCGCCAGATCTGGGAGTAGGAATAACCTGCCCTTGAGTAGGAAGCCTGTGGGGGATTTCTGCTGTCGGGTATCTTGCCGCCCGGAGCTTTGCAATATCCTCCTCTGTGACAGAGGAAGCCACCCACCGGCCTTGAGGGCTGGGTCCGGACATGACTGGGAAGCGCGAAGCGATTAAATTGAACCTTGGGTGCTGGAACTCGAGGTGGGCGAAGTTGAGGAAAGGATTGGCGTAAAGGAGAAAAGACGGGTCTTAGCCCCTTTGTAAAGGCGATGAATATCAAATGCCCCCTCCTATGCCTCAAAACCTGCCTATTCCTAAGGAATCATGCCAACAAAATGGTTGGGTTACTCATGCCCGTATTGATGAGAATCCCGCAATAAGGGGACACAATCTCTGCTTTGACAAGACGTGCCAATGAAACTGCATCTCGAAATATGGAGCGGCAGGCTAAAAAATGGTTCGAAATAATGGTCAGGCGGTGACGTGATGTCACGCTACAAAAAGTTGTCAGCGGATTGGACTCGTGAAATATTATACTCTCTGCGGTTGTGTGTGGAATTTGTTTTGCAGAGCCGGACACGATTCTTGTGTTCAAAGACTATTTTGGAGTATTTGGAGCAGGAACCCGCCTTGCAATACCGAAGACAATCCACGCGCCGGACACCTCGTCATTGAAGCCTGGTTCAAGGGCTAATGAGGGAGTCCTGGATTAATTGGCCTCTGACGGCCAGACTATGTAGCATGGGCCGGACTATTGGGCCGTGAAGATACAAGACAGAAGACTCTCTCCCGTGTCCAGATGGGACTCTCCTTGGCGTGGAAGGCAAGCTTGGCACCCGGATATGAAAATTCCTTTCTCTATAACTGACTTTGTACAACCCTAGTCCCCTCCGGTGTCTATATAAACCGTAGGGCTTAGTCCATAGAGCCGATCATAATCATAATAATACAGGCTAGACTTCTAGGGTTTTAGCCATTACGATCTCGTGGTAGATCAACTCTTGTAATACTCATATTCATCAAGATCAATCAATCTGGAAGTAGGGTGTTAGCTCCATAGAGAGGGCCCAAACCTGGGTAAACATCGTGTCCCCCGCCTCCTATTACCATCAACCTTAGACGCACAGTTCGGGACCCCCTACCCGAGATCCGCCGGTTTTGACACCGACAGCAATGTTGGAAATGTGGCAATGGTTGAGGTAGTCAGCTCTTCTTCAGCGTGTCCGAGGGATTGCCTCGGTTTGTTTTGCCGATGTGAAGTCGAAGCTGTGATGTCGAGCACAATAGAGCACAATTGTTGAAAGACCAAGTCAACATACGAGACAATAGAGCACACCTTGGGAAGTCCTCCATTGCCGGGCAGGAGGGCCCGCCCAGGTCAAGGTCACCCTAAGGACAAGTCCAAAATTACCCCGGCAGGCTTGCCGGGGCCGCCAAGGGCAAGAGTTCCCGCCAAGGCACCACCATTCCACCGCGTCGCAACGCAAATCACCTATCAATGCATTGTAGAGCCTCCAGATGATTAAGTGGCTTCCACTCAGCACGTGGCAACCCATTGGAAGATAGGTTACACCCATTTGACACCCGTCCAGAGGCGTGTCGAACAGATAAGCAGAGGATGATTAAGCGCCGCGGCATGCTTGTCGGGCTTCACCCTCAGCACGACACCTAGCTGTGCACTTAATGCACTTTGTCCTAACTGCCAGAGTTTGGTATGATAGCACTGTTAGCTATCTAATCACTAGATAATGACTGTTTTGCCACTTTGGTTATGCCTTGAACTATAAAAGGAGCCCCAAGGCAAGCTAGTGAGGGATTCAGACCCTTACACACATATACGCGCGTAATCGCTCTCCCTGAGGACACCTTGCTGGGCTTGAGCGCTGCGTATTCATCGTGTCCCTCCATCCAATCCACCAAAAAGTAGGAGTAGGGTTTTATGCCTCACGGCTGCCCGAACCTGGTTAAAATCGCCTGTGTCGTCACCGTCGTGGTACCTCATGGCTTCTGCTCATTGTGCAACATGAGCTCCCCCTTGCCGAACCACAAAGGGGCTCATGGCCCCATAGGTGATCGTGTTCTCCCATAATATCTTTGGCATGCCAGGTAGGGGTAACTCACTTGCGCGAACCCGAGGTTGTGAAAAGCGCGTCAACCATCATCATCATCCTCTTCATCATCATTGTCTCCATTCATGGCGCCCAAGAAGAAATTCGGCACGACTGCACATCCCTCCACTTCAAAGGCCCCATCACACGCAGCCGCGGATGCCATAGGCGCCATGATGATGTTGGGTGAAGCGGGTGCCGCGGGCGATACGACCAGCGCAGGTGGCATCGTCGTTGTGTCCCCCGCGGCTGAAGCTGGGACAGGAAGTGTCGGAGACGAGCAGCATCAACAACACATCGACGGGCATAACCCGCAAGCCACAGGTGGAGATAACGTTCAATCCCAACCTCCCTGCCACCCTAGCGGGTGCAACCGCAACAAGGACGCCCGCTCTGGCGTGAGTCATGACCCTCCAGCCATACCTGCCGCAGGCGCGGCTACTGGGAAAGCGCTTTGCCCAAAGCAAGGCGAGCAAGACGGAGCGCCGAACGGGGTTGGCACTCCCGAAGCGCGACCCACTCATCACCAAGCTGCCTTGGCGACCAGTTCATGATGGCAAGAACGCGGCGACGCCCCTGCTGGTTGTGACACCCCAAAATTTTAACCTTGTTTTATTAATTAAAATTTTGCCAGGAAACTTAAACTTTTATTTTCTGGAGTTCCTTTTGATTTCACAGCCATTCTTCCCTTTATTATCATGGAGTTTTTACCCCAAGTGAAAACTTCTCAGTCATTATTGGACTTATTTCCCCTCTCGAATAAAACAATTCTTTTATCAATGGGATCATCTATATAATTATTATTTTTCATGAGCTTTATTTCTCTAAATTAGTTTTTCATGAGCTTTAGGTTCCATTTGCACTGCAACCCTTTGATAAATTTATTTAAAAATCCCACCAAAATTTGGGGATGTCATGTGATGTTTTTAAATCACTTTTATGCAAAAATATATTTCATTCATTGGACACCAAGTTTTCAAATCTGGTTCAATGGGCAATTTTGCACTACAACCTATTTAAATATTTCTTTAAAACTTCTACCAAAATTAGGGGATGTCAGTAGGAGATCTTTATGCAAAAACCCATTGATGTTCTTTGAAAAATTTGAGTAAACCATCATCATTTTCATTCTGGTCCAACTTGATGATTTGTACTGCAACCATCTTTTAACTTGCTCCTTTACCCATGAGCTTTCTCCTGCTTGTAGTACACCTTACCAAACCCTTGAGCCCAGGAGATTGGATCCATTGGGAGATTTTTGGTCCATGAAATGGTGGCCTTAACTTTCTGTCTAGAGTTGGTTTTCTTAAAATCTTGCACTGACAAGTTTCTAACTTTGACAAACTAACCTGGCCACCCTCTTTACCTTCTAAAGAGACTATGATCTGGATATTTTGGCCCCTCCAAGAGTTGCCTAGATGCCATTGGCATTCTGTCAAACACCAAGAGTGCATGGACAACTTTGGCATGATTTTTGTTTTGCACTGTGACCTTGCACCTATGGACAAACTAGCATGTCGACTAAGCTCCTAGGCGACCCTAAACTAGGCCTGCTAATCCCCAGCCTCGTCCTAATCCTCTAGCACTCGCTGACATTGTGTAGAGCACCTGGGGTGCATGCTCTGGGCGCGGCCAGAGCGCGCGTTTTACACGTGTGTGCGCGCGAGTCGCCGCGTCCCGCTGCCGCCTCCCCCGCGCCCGTTCTGGCCCCTCCCCTCTCCCA
>NC_041385.1:748122598-748152292 GCF_002162155.2 Triticum dicoccoides | reverse complement strand
GGCGACTAGCTGACGGCCGCATGTAGGCCCCGACCGGGTCGGCGCCGCCCGAGCCACAGCCGCGCGCCAGCTGCCCCCTGGAGCAGTTCGAACTTATCCCCTCGCTCGTCTGCAGGTGCTCGTCGCCGCCATGTCCTCCTGCAGCAAACAGAATGGCGGTCGCCGACGATCTTATCCACGGCCGCCGCAAACCAACCTCGATGCGCTATAAAAGGAGGCCCCCGAGCTCATCCGAGCATTCAGGAGACCTCAGGCCATCGCCATGGCACCCCGATAGTCAGCAATCGTCGGGGGGAAGCCATCTTCCCCGACTCCGGCCGGTTCGGCCGCCGCCACGTCCTAGCTCCGTTCACCGCAACCAGAACCCCTCCCGTCCGTCCAACGCCACCACCAGACTCCACATGATCTTGCGGAGCCGCCCAGACCATCAGCCTCGACGGAGAGCCACCGTAGCGCGGATCCCCAATCGTGCCCGAAGCCATCTCCGCCACGAAGCTCGTCGCCAGCGACTCCGTCCACGTCGGCGACCATGGCGGGTACCCGTGGGTTCGTCTCGATCACCGGATCACACCCATGTGCTCAGATCACCGAGGGATGCCTCCATTCGCCGGCGAGCCTTGCCGGAGCTCCGCCTTTGTTCAGTCGGAGGGGGCGACGCGCGCTTGGACTGGTCAAACCTGACCAGTGGGCCAGGCGGTCCCACTGTCAGTGACCCAGCATCGGTCCACGCAGGCGTAAGTGGAAGCGTATTTCCAGAGTACGTCTTCGACGTGTATCGTTTCTTTTCTGTTTTATTTAAAAAAACAGAAATTTGACTAAACTTTGACTCGCTATATCTTTTAAATAAAACTCCAAATGAGTTGATTCATTTTCCTACCTCTCTCAAATTTAGCCTAGTTTATTTTAAGATTTATTTGAAAAAAATTCAGACAACTTATTTGCACTACTTTTGAAGTATGTAGTATTTGAATATTTTCAAAATAGGATATTTGGAGAAGAAGAAAACTTTCAAAAGTTTTAGGATGCACCCTGCCTCTACACAACTTGAAGGCAAGCATTCTAAACCGTGGCATAATATTTTTGTGTGTTAGTTGGCACGCTTATAACACCGCCCTAATACGGAGAACGCGTTATTTTATGTGGTGACGCGATCATTTACTTGAATTGCATATTTGTGATATCCTTGCTGTTGGAAATGAATATACGTGTGATGGTAATCATCCTCAGGTGCCTTGCATGCATGCCGGAAAATAATCCGGGAAAGTCTCTGCCTTGGGTAGGCGTGAGCTTGTCGCCGGTCTCCGTCGGGACGGTTATGTCCAGTATGGCATAGTAGGGTATAATGAGTGGTGATTCTGTTGGTTGAAATATTTTTTGTTACACATATCGTGCAGGGAATACTTAAACCTCCTGAGTCGACCATACATCGAGTCTTGTCCGGTAACCCCCACACTTGTTTCGTACTACCACTTGTCCCTGCCATAGGTAGGGTACGGTTCAGTAAGTTGTCAACCCCTTTCTAGCACACACTGTACAGAGGGGTCGGGATGAGGGTTCCACGGTCGTGGATTAGAGCCAGTCATCTGGTCAGGGGGCATGGGTGTTTCCGGTTGGGACCGAGAGGGGAGGCCACCCCTTAGAGTATGCGATATAAATTTGATCCCATGCTACGCGAGGTTGTAGCCTCCCCACTTAGAGTTTTGCTTGATAGGTGTCATGGGTGATTCCAAACACCGGTAAGTTAAGCTGGTGTGTGCAAGTCAGGTGTGTTTTCAATTAAAAGACCGTAGACGGAATTAGTCCCGATGGACTAAAGGAATCCGTTACTCGTGGGTAAAGAGTACACCCTCTGCAGAGATTAAACATCTATTCAAATAGCCGTGTCCATGGTTAAGGACTACAGTCTGGGTTGGGTCAAGTGTCGGTCTTAGTGTCAGTCTTCGAGGGAGAAACTACTAAACCAAAATATGGATCATGACGTGTGACTTATGATGATTATGATTATTATTATTATGGACTAACCCCTTTATATTATTTGAAGTATTGAGTATCCCTGGGACGGTTTTACCTCCTGGATATTCACTGTGATTGTTTTCTTATAAGCCCTTTATGTGGTGTCGCTCATACGCCCGACTATGGCATGCTGTTATTTATTTACATTATAAGCCATTTAGGTGGTGTCGCTCAGACGCCCGACTGTGGCATGCTGTTATTTATTTACATTATAAGCCCTTTATGTGGTGTCGCTCAGACGTCCGACTGTGGCATGCTGTTATTTATTTACATTATAAGCCCTTTATGTGGTGTCGCTCAGATGCCCGACTGTGGCATGCTGTTATTTATTTACTCTATAAGCCCTTTATGTGGTGTCGCTCAGACGCCCGACTGAGGCATGCTCGTTATTTACTATCCTTTCGAGGCGTCGCTTCAAACACCCGATCGGTGCACTTTATTATTACTCCGTTACTACATATTCATGTTGCATATAAATAACCTACTTGCATGCATCAGAGATGACTGACGTTGTGACCATAGAATATTTTAGAGCATGATTTGTCATATTATACCCGTGTTCATAATGTTTGCGAATACATTCAAAGTACTCACTGGCTTGTCCCTGGCTATTGTCTTGGCCAGATTTCTTGCATGGAGAGGAGCGTTGCGATGACAGCCCCGGAATCTAAGCAACGGTGATAGCAGCCTCGCGAAGATAGGAGTTAACCTGGTCAGCTATTCCTGTGGGAAATGGAGTCCCAAAATGCCGATGATCCACAAACCGCTTCCGCCATCAACCACTAGAAACCATTTGTTGTACTCATAGGCCAGAATGGTCTTGTACTACACATTTTGTATGTTGCTTGGAATTTCTGTATCAAGTTGGTGCCTCATCAGCTAACAGTAATCCTGGGGCTGGTGAGCACAAGGGCCACTTTCTAGAAATTAATACCCGGAAAACCGGTCGTGACACTAGTGCTACCAGGAGTCAAGCGACGTCGCGATCTGCCTCGTCAGCTATGCCGAGCATAGCTACGAAAGCCATGGCGCGATCTCAACTCCTACTGAGATTTCCTCCGGCAGCTGATCAAATGGATGAGTGGAGGGCCACCATCCAGAGTTTGACCGGCTTCGCTAAAGCTGAAAGGTCTCAGCAGGTGGAGCCATCACGGTGCCCGCGTACAACAACAGCAGCCCGAAGTGTTGGCCGTGTCGAAGGGGCCACATTGACGGTGCAGTCCTCTCCGTGATAGCAAACCCAGAGGCAACATGAGCAAGAGCAACATGTTCATGAGCCCGATGAAGCATTGATGGCCTTGTCTAACCCGCGAACTCACCGAGATCAGCGGCAGGTCCTGTAAGATCGACAAAGGGAAGATGTGTGCGTCACCATAGAACGGCACCGGGAAACCCGCCATCAATCTGACAGGCGCAACGGCCCAGACGTTGATGCACCCGCGCCCAATGATGGCGGGTACTTGCCCTACGAGGTTAGGTGCCCTGCCTTCACTCGTGAGTTGTGGCAGATCTGCTGGCCATCTGCCCGAGTCTTCAAGCCAGAGTTACCAGAAAAATATGATGGAAAGTTAAAGCTGGCAGAGTTCTTGACCATATACACAATTGTCGTTCAAGCCGCGGGGGGCAGGGATGAGAAGGTGTTCGCCAACTACTTCCCTTTGGCACTCAAGCCAAATGTGAGGTCGTGGTTGATGCACCTGCTAGAGAACTTCATTTCATCATGGGATGACTTGTACAAAGAATTTGTTGGCGCCTTCACGGGTGGCCATCAAGAGACCGGACGACCCAGTGATTTGCAAGTACTTCCACAGAAGGAAGGGAGATCTTGCAAAAGTATATGCAAATGTTTAGTCGAGTGCACCATGACATTCCAGAGATACATCTAGCAGCTGCGATTGCCGCGTTCCATTCGAACATGCACAACAGAAGGATGCGGTCCAAGATGAACGTCCAACTTCCCAAGACCGTCAATGAGTTATACACCTTGGCAGATAAATGTGCTCGGGTTGAAGAAGGGAGTCGTCTCCCCGGAGAGGAGGCTGGTGTCGAGATCAACACATAAGACAATGACGGTGCCGCCAACTCAAAGGGGAGGAGCCGGAGGGGCAATAGGAAGCGTAAGGAGAAGGCAGTATTAGCCGTTGAGAGTTCTAGTGATCCTGGTACCCGCAAGAAAACCAAGACTGAGACCCCTAGCAAGGGAGCTGCCGCGTGCGCTGATTGCCGGGAGGCCGCAGCGGTAGAGAAAGCCGGACGGTTCGACGGGCCGTACTGCAAGATCCACCACACCAAGGGCCATGATCTCCAAGAGTGTCATCAAGTTGAGCAACTTGTCAAAAAGCATAAAGCTGAGTATGACAAGTGTGATAGGGAGAGAATCCAAGAGGGTGCTGGCGAGAAGGGCCGTGGCGGTAGAGGATGTTGCCGCGGCAAGGCCCCACAGCAGAAGGAAAAACCTGCTAGGGGGCGTGATACGTCTCCAACGTATCTATAATTTTTTATTGTTCCATGCTAGTATATTATCCGTTTTGGATATTTATGGGCTTTACTTTACACATTTATATCATCTTTGGGACTAACCTACTAACCGGAGGCCCAGCCCGTATTGCTGTTTTTTTTGCCTATTTCAGTATTTCGAAGAAAAGGAATATCAAAAGGAGTCCAAACAAATGAAACCTTCGGGAGCGTGATTTTTGGAACGAACGTGGTCCAAAGGACTTGGAGTGCAAGCCAAGAAGCAGCCGACGCGGCCACGAGGGTGGAGGGCGCGCCCACCCCCTATAGGGCGCGCCCCCTATCTCGTGGGCCCCTTGGGCTTCCACTGACGTACTTCTTCCTCCTATATATACCCATGTACCCTGAAAATATCCAGGGAGCCAACGAAACACAATTTCCACCGTTGTAACCTTCTGTATCCGCGAGATCACATCTTGGAGCCTTCGCCGGCGCTCTGCCGGAGGGGGAATCGACCATGGAGGGCTTCTACGTCAACACCATGGCCCCTCCGATGAGTTGTGAGTAGTTTACCACAGACCTTCGGGTCCATAGCTATTAGCTAGATGGTTTCTTCTCTCTTTTTGGATCTCAATACCATGTTCTCCCCCTCTCTTGTGGAGATCTATTTGATGTAACTCTTTTTGCAGTGTGTTTGTCGAGATCCGATGAATTGTGGGTTTATGATCAAGTTTATCTATGAGAAATATTTGAATCTTCTCTTAATTCTTTTATGTATGATTGAGTTATCTTTGCAAGTCTCTTTGAATTATCAGTTGGTTTGGCCTACTAGATTGATCTTCCTTGCAATGGGAGAAGTGCTTAGCTTTGGGTTCAATCTTGCGGTGTCCTTTCCCAGTGACAGTAGGGGCAGCAAGGAACGTATTGTATTGTTGCTATCGAGGATAAAAAGATGGGGCTTATATCATATTGCATGAGTTTATCCCTCTACATCATGTCATCTTTCTTAATGCGTTACTCTATTCTTATGAACTTAATATTCTAGATGCATGATGGATAGCGGTCGATGTGTGGAGTAATAGTAGTAGATGTAGGCAGGAGTCGGTCTACTTGTTGCGGACGTGATGCCTATATACATGATCATGCCTAGATAATCTCATAATTATTCGCTTTTCTATCAATTGCTCGACAGTAATTTGTTCACCCACCGTAATACTTATGCTATGTTGAGAGAAGCCACTAGTGAAACCTATGGCCCCCGGGTCTATCTTTTATCATATCAGCTTTCAATCTACTTTTATTTGCATCTTTACTTTTCCAATCTATATTATAAAATACCAAAAATATATTTATCTTATCATATTATCTCTATCAGATCTCACTTTTGCAAGTGGCCGTGAAGGGATTGACAACCCCTTTATTGCGTTGGTTGCGAGTTCTTTGTTTGTTTGTGTAGGTGCGTGGGACTTTTGAGGAGACTGCTACTGGATTGATACCTTGGTTCTCAAAAACTGAGGGAAATACTTACGCTACTATTGCTTCATCACCCTTTCCTCTTCAAGGAAAACCAACGCAAGCTCAAGACGTATCAAGAAGGATTTCTGGCGCCGTTGCCGGGGAGGTCTTCGCTCAAGTCAAGACATACCAAGTACCCATCACAAACTCATCTCCCTCGCATTTACATTATTTGCCATTTGCCTCTCGTTTTCCTCTCCCCCACTTCACCGTTACCGTTTTATTCGCCCTCTCTTTCCCAACCCTCTTCTTCTTCTCTCTTTTTTGCTTGCCTTTTTCTGTTTGCTCGTGTGTTAGACCGTTCACCTTGTCTTAATGGGTAGTCCTCCTATCCTTGTTATTACTCCCGAACATGAAATTCTTAATTTTAAACAAAGGCAGGGAGAAAATCTAAAATATGCTTGGCATAGAATTTGCAATGCTCAAAATAAATCTACTAGGAAGCTTTCTACTTCCATTCTTCTTCGAAAATTTTATGTAGGCATTACTCCTTGGAATAGGTGCATTCTTGATACCATTACCGGAGGGGATTTCTTGAGTAGCCATATGTTTGATGCTTATAATTCTATGTTAGATTTGTTTGGCCCAATGCCTCTTTTGGTTAATGGAATTATTTTAACTTTAGAACATGTGATGCAAAGGCTTGAAATTATTGAAAATAAAATTGTCGTTGTTGAGTTAATTGAAAATTTGGATAAAAAGATCCACAACCAAATTACCCAATATGGATCTAAAGTTGGGACTACTCTGAAAAATCTTAAAGAAAAGGAACCTATAGTTAATGAAAGAATAGAACAAGATTCTGCAAGAATTGGTAAACTTGAGGATATAATTACTAACTTAGGGTCGGCCTTTTCATCTATGAAAAATACTCCAACTCCTCCTATTAAATTTGGCAAATTAATGTATGTTCCTAAAAATAAGGGTGAATCTTCTAGTAAGGAAAATGCGGATCTCAAATCCATAAGTGTTTACCCTAGTTTTTCCACTATCATAAAGGAACCTTTTCCTTCAAATGAATGTCTTGATTTCTTGACTAGGAGTTTAATCATTACTAAAAAGAAAGAAACTCCTAAAAGTTATAAGTTCTCTATTGAAAAATTGAGTGCCGAAGATGGCACTACTTAGATCTATCTTCGCTTGTATGCCTAGCTAGGGGCGTTAAACGATAGCGCTAGTTGGGAGGCAACCCAATTTTCTTTATCTTTTTTGTTTTTGTTCCTGCTTAGTAATAAATTTTGCATCTACCTTCTGTTTAGATGTGTTTTCGTGTTATAATTAGTGTTTGTGCCAAGTAGAACCTATAGGATAACCTATGATGATAGTTAATTTGATTCTGCTGAAAAACAGAAACTTTGCGCTCACGAGAAAACATTCAATAAATCACAGAAACGTGATTTTGCATTTATTCTTTTTTATGTAGATCAATAGACAAATTTTCCAGGACTTCCTATTTTTGTAGGATTTTTAGAGTTACATAAGTTTGCGTTAGTTACAGATTGCTACAGATTGTTCTGTTTTTCACAGATTCTGCCTTTCGTGTGGTGTTTGCTTATTTTGATGCATCTATGGCTAGTATTAAGTGGTATGAACCATAGAGAACTTGGAATACAGTAGGTTTAACACCAATATAAATAAATAATGAGTTCATTACAGTACTTCATGTGGTGGTTTTGCTTTCTTCCACTAACGGAGCTTATGAGATTTCCTATTGAGTTTTGTGTTGTGAAGTTTTCAAGTTTTGGGTAAAGATTTGATGGACTATGGAATAAGGAGTGGAATAATCCTAAGCTTGGGGATGCCCATGGCACTCCAATATATTCAAGAATAGCCAAAAGCCTAAGCTTGGGGATGCCCCCGGAAGGCATCCCCTCTTTCGTCTTCGTTCATTGGTAACTTTACTTGGAGCTATATTTTTATTCGCCACATGATATGTGTTTTGCTTGGAGCGTTGTGTATGATATTAGTATTTGCTTTTTTGTTTACCACAATCATCCTTTATGTACACACCTTTTGGGAGAATCCCACTTGATTGAAATTTATTAGAATACTCTATGTGCTTCACTTATATCTTTTGAGCTAGATAGTTTTTGCTCTAGTGCTTCACTTATATCTTTTAGAGCACGGCAGTGGCTTAATTTTGTAGAAATTGCTAGCCTCTGATGCTTCACTTATATTATTTTGTGAGTCTCTTAGAACAGCATGGTATTTTCTATGGTTATAAAATTGGTCCTAGAATGGTGGGCATCCAAGTTGGGTATAATAAAAACTATCATAGGAAGTGAATTGGATGCTATGATCAATTTGATACTTGATAATTGTTTTGAGATATGGAGGTAGTGATATTAAAGTCATGCTAGTTGGGTGATTATGAATTTAAAGAATACTTGTGTTGAAGTTAGCAAGTCCCGTAGCATGCACGTATGGTTAAAGTTGTGTAACAAATTTGAAACATGAAGTGTCCGTGGATTGTGCATCCTTATGAGTGGCGGTCGGGGACGAGCGATGGCCTTTTCCTACCAATCTATCCCTCTAGGAGCATGTGCATAGTGCTTGGTTTTTGATGACTTCTAAATTTTTGCAATAAGTATATGAGTTTTTATGACTACTGTTGAGTCCATGGATTATACGCACTTTTACCTTTCCATCATTGCTAGCCTCTTCGGTACCGTGCATTGCCCTTTCTCAGCTTGAGAGTTGGTGCAAACTTTGCCGGTGCATCCAAACCCCGTGATATGACACGCTCTATCACACATAAACCTCCTTATATCTTCCTCAAAACGGCCACTATACCTACCTATTTACGGCATTTCCATAGCCATTCCGAGATATATTGCCATGCAACTTTCCACCGTTCCGTTCATCATCATCATGACATACATTACTTTTGTCATATTGCCATTGCATGATCATGTAGTTGACATTGTATTTGTGGCAAGGCCACTTTGCATATTTTTTCATACATGTCACTCTTGATTCATTGCCCATCCTGGTACACCACCAGAGGCATTCATATAGAGTCATATCTTGTTCTAGTTTTGAGTTGTAATTCATGAGTTGTAAATCAATAGAAGTGTGATGATCATCATTATTAGAGCATTGCCCCCAGAAAAAAGGCCAAAAGAAAAAAAAGGCCAAAAAGAAAAAAAGAAAGGCCCAAAAAAAGAAAATAAATAAATAAAAAGGGGGCAATGTTACTATCTCTTTTTCCACACTTGTGCTTCAAAGTAGCACCATGTTCTTCATATAGAGAGTCTCATATGTTGTCACTTTCATATACTAGTGGGAATTTTTCATTATAGAACTTGGCTTGTATGTTCCTACGATGGGCTTCCTCAAAATGCCCTAGGTCTTCGCGAGCAAGCAAGTTGGATGCACACCCACTAGTTTTTCTTTTGTTGAGCTTTGATACACTTATAGCTCTAGTGCATCCGTTGCATGGCAATCCCTACTCCTCATGTTGACATCAATTGATGGGCATCTCCATAGCCCGTTAATTATCCTCGTCAATGTGAGACTTTCTCCTTTTTTGTCTTCTCCACACAATCCCCATTATCATATTCTATTCCACGCATAGTGCTATATCCATGGCTCACGCTCATGTATTGCGTGGAAGTTAAAAAAGTTTGAGATTATTTAAGTATGAAACAATTGCTTAGCTTGTCATCGGGGGTGTAGAATTTGGGAACATTTTTGTGTGACGAAAATGAAGCATAACCTAACTATATGATTTTGTAGGGATGAACTTTCTTAAGCGATGTTATTTTGAGAAGACATGATTGCTTTTATTAGTATGCTTGAAGTATTACTATTTCTTATGTCAATATGAACTTTTATTCTGAATCATTTGGATCTGAACATTCATGCCACAATAAAGAAAATTACATTGAGAATTATGCTAGGTAGCATTCCACATCAAAAATTATGTTTTTATCATTTACCTACTCGAGGATGAGCAGGAATTAAGCTTGGGGATGCTTGATACGTCTCCAACGTATCTATAATTTTTGATTGTTCCATGCTATTATATTACCCGTTTTGGATGTTTATGGGCTTTAGTTTACACATTTATATCATTTTTGGGACTAACCTACTAACCGGAGGCCCAACCCGTATTGTTGTTTTTTTGGCTATTTCAGTATTTCGAAGAAAAGGAATATCAAACGGAGCCCAAACGGAACGAAACCTTCGGGAGCGTGATTTTTGGAACGAACGTGATCCAGAGGACTTGGAGTGCAAGCCAAGAAGCAGCCAAGGCGGCCACGAGGGTAGAGGGCGTGCCCCCCTGTCTCATGGGCCCCTCGGGCTTCCACCGACGTACTTCTTCCTCCTATATATACCCACATACCCTGAAAAAATCCAGGGAGCCAACGAAACACAATTTCCACCGCCGTAATCTTCTGTATCCGCGAGATCCCTTCTTGGAGCCTTCGTCGGCGCTCCGTCGGAGGGGGAATCGACCATGGAGGGCTTCTACATCAACACCATAGTCCCTCCGATGAGTTGTGAGTAGTTTACCATAGACCTTCGGGTCCATAGCTATTAGCTAGATGGCTTCTTCTCTCTTTTTGGATCTCAATACCATGTTCTCCACCTCTCTTGTGGAGATCTATTTGATGTAACTCTTTTTGCGGTGTGTTCGTCGAGATCCGATGAATTGTGGGTTTATGATTAAGTTTATCTATGTGAAATATTTGAATCTTCTCTGAATTCTTTTATGTATGATTGAGTTATCTTTGCAAGTATCTTCGAATTATTAGTTTCGTTTGGCCTACTAGAGTGATCTTTCTTGCAATGGGAGAAGTGCTTAGCTTTGGGTTCAATCTTTCGGTGTCCTTTCCCAGTGACAGCAGGGGCAGCAAAGCACATATTATATTGTTGCCGTCGAGGATAAAAAGATGGGGTTTATATCATATTGCATGAGTTTATCCCTCTACAGCATGTCATCTTTCTTAATGCGTTACTCTGTTCTTATGAACTTAATACTCGAGATGCCTGCTAGATAGCGGTCGATGTGTGGAGTAATAGTTGTAGATGCAGGCAGGAGTCGGTCTACTTGTTGCGGACGTGATGCCTATATACATGATCATGCCTAGATAATCTCATAATTATTCGCTTTTCTATCAATTGCTCGACAGTAATTTGTTCACCCACCGTAATACTTATGCTATGTTGAGAGAAGCCACTAGTTAAACCTATGGCCCCCGGGTCTATCTTTTATCATATAGGCTTTCAATCTACTTTTATTTGCATCTTTACTTTTCCAATCTATATTATAAAATACCAAAAATATATTTATCTTATCATACTATCTCTATCAGATCTCACTTTCGCAAGTGGCTGTGAAGGGATTGACAACCCCTTTATTGCGTTGGTTGCGAGTTCTTTGTTTGTTTGTGTAGGTGCGTGGGACTTTTGAGGAGCCTCCTACTGGATTGATACCTTGGTTCTCAAAAACTGAGGGAAATATTTACGCTACTATTGCTGCATCACCCTTTCCTCTTCAAGGAAAACCAACGCAAGCTCAAGACGTAGCAGGCGTGAGAAGAAAGAAGAAGATGATGTGAGTGATGAAGGGGGTGAAAAAGAAACCAGCGAGCAAGAATTCCAGAAAGCAACCGAAGCCATGTGTGTTAACAGGGGTGCATCTTTGCACTTCTCTCACCACCAGCTCAAGCAGTGGGCACGTGAGGTTAATGTCGTGGAACCAGCTGTAGACTCTTGGAAGCCACTCAAGTGGTCCCGCACGTCTATCATCTTTGACGAAGAGATCACCCTGACCGCACTACTATGGTAGGGTGTTTGCTGTTGTTGGTTTCTCCAACGATCCGTAACCTCAAGGTCACAAAGATGTTAGTTGATGGTGGGACTGCGCTGAATTTGATCTCCCCTAAGGTGGTCAGAAAGCTGCAGGTTCATGTCGAATTTAGGGTTCCGGTAGACCCTTGAGGTTCGAACACTGGGGTGTGCGCCGAGGTTTCGCCTTCTACCCACCTGTTCCTCGCCGAATCGCTAGGATCTAAAACTACGAGAAGAACAACACAAGAGACACAGGGTTTATACTGGTTCAGGCCACCATTGTGGTGTAATACTCTACTCCAGTGTCTGGCGTGGTGGATTGCCTCTTGGGCTGATGATGAACAATACAAGGAAGAACAGCCTCACGAGGATCTGTTCTTGTGGTGGTGGTGTCCCTTTGGAAGGGTTGATTCTAGATGCCTATCTTATCTCCAGATTCCTCTCTAGATCTCTATCCAGCCCTCTCTCTATCCCTCTCTCTACCCTGTGGGTGGCTAGTTCTATTTATAGGCGAAGGCCCTGGGCCTCTTCCCAAATATTAAGCGGGAAGGGCGCCAACAATTGGCCAATTTGAAGGGGAACATCTAGTACACTTATCCTGACTAAAGTTGGTCTGCGCCTGTCAAAGGCTCTGGTGGTGACGCCGACTTGGGCTCCACGGTGACCTCCATCCTGCCGTTGGACTGGTCTTGGTCTTGTTGCACCGAAATGGATGCCTTTGCTTGATGCTCTCGCCTACGCTTGCTCCCCTTGCACCAAAGAGGAAAGAAGGGCACTGCGCGGGCTGGCGCCCGGCTGGCGCCCTTGGTCGTCATGGCTTACATCATGGGCACCTCGCGAGGTACCCCGCCTTGAACTCTCCGCCTCCTCGTGAGCCAGCCTGACGAGGTCGTGCCTGAGGAAGCTACTTGTCGTCTGCCCCGCGAGGCTTGGCCCCTCGCGAGGGTCTTGAGCTTGTGTTGATGAAGATGGGTCGTGCTGGGCCCCCTTTGAGCCATGCCGCAGGCCGCAGGCAGGAAAGTCTGGGGACCCCCGTTCCCAAAACGCCGACAGTAGCCCCCGGGCCGAAGGTGCGCCCGGACTTGGCCGAGCAGAGAGGCGAAAGGGCAAGTGCGAAGCGTCGCGGGCCCTGACAGCCTGCGGCCTTGGGCGCCGCGTGACGGTTGATTGGACGTGGGCGCCTCCACAACCGCGCGAGTTGATAAGGAGCGGCATCTACCCTCTGCCTCCTTTGCTCTATTCAGTTGCTGCTCAGATCCTCTTTCTTGCGCCTCTCCTTCCTTCCTTCGAAATCTCTAGATCTACTCCACCCGCACGCCCTAGCCTGACATGGCGCCTCGCCAGGCCCCGGCCGGAGCTTGGTATTCGTCCGCCTTGGACTCGCCGAACGTGTCGGAGGCGAGCCTTGCCCGGGTGCGCCAGATGGTGGCGGCGCAGGGCGTCGACGGGGCAAAGGTGTTTAAGGCCGGCTCTGCCCTACCTGAGGGCCAAGGGAGAACCTTCTATCCGCTCTTCGTGAGCGCCATTGTCGCCGGTCTGGTGCCTCCCTTCTCTGAGTTCTTCTTTTCTGTCCTCTACCATTACAACCTTCAAGCTCTGCACCTCCACCCCAACTATGTCCTCCTTCTGGCAATCTTCGCCTACTATTGTGAGGCTCACGTGGGGGTGAAGCCCTCAGTGGCCCTGCTGCGCCACTACTTCTCCCTCCGGACCTCTCGTGGTTCCGTCTCTGCGTGTGCGAGCTTCATCACGTACGGCGGCTCCATCGCCATTTCGAATCCCGGGAAAAGGACTGAGGGCTTCAGGAGCAAGTGGGTCTTGGTTGATGCTGGGCACGTCCACCCCCGGCTGATCTTGCCCACGGGGCACCCCTCGAGCTCCGACGACTGGTCTCGAGTGGAGCTTGTGGATCCCCGCATAAGGCCGGTGCTGGAGAAGATGGATGCGGATCTGAGGCCGGCCAGCATGGCGGCGGCAAAGCTGACTGGCGCCTCGCTGCTGAGGGAGTTCCTGGAGCATCAGCTGGCTTCGCATCGTCAGTACTCACTTCCGATGTGGAGGCCCCACCCGAGCCCTGCGATCCTGGCCAATGAGGATCTGGCCGCGGTCCTCCAGTCTTTGGTCGGGGGCGACGTGGCAAGGTTGGAGGGCGCTCCGACGCCCCTGTTCCTTCGCGAGGACTAGGAGCAGGTTGTGGGGTCCATGCCCGTCCTCAACGGGGACGGGCCTGTGCCCGCGGAGGCTCCCGAGGACCTGGTGGACGTATCCTCCGGCGACTCCAACGAAGAGAGGGAGGAAGGGGAGCGGGAAAAGGGGACTGACTCCGAGGCAGAGTCGAGGGCTCCACCTCTTCGGCGCAAGTCTCGCGCTCTCCGCCTCTCTCTGAGTGACGACGACGAGGGTGATGACGAGCAGGGCGGCGGGAGCCTGCCCCTGGTCCCGAAGAAGGACCGGACTGGGCTGATCCCCCGCGGGTCCGCCCCAGCCCTGAGGCGATCCGCAGGCGCTCCAGCTGCACCTGTGCTCCTTGAGGCTGATCCTTGCAACCGACTCTCGCGCTTCAAGTATGGCTGGAGGCTGCTCGAGCCTGCTGGCGACGACCTGTAAGTGCTTGATCCCTGTCTTATTTCTTGTTTCGTCGCTGAGGCTTGACGTCCGTATCTCCCGGCTAGGCTGGCGCCCACGGCAAAGAAGCCGAAGGGGGCTCCTGAGACTCCATCCATGGCAGCGCCTCTGCTCACGAAAGAAGATGAACATGACGCACGGGCCTCTCTTGCCCAGGCGTCCCTGCGAGGCCCTGCCGAGCCGGCTGGGGCAAGCTCGGCTCCTATGGCCCTGGCGACTCCGGAGGCGCCCCCGCTTGACGCCGCCACCACAGCCGCTGGGGCGCAGCAGGCTCCGCCTCAGGACACCTGGTCACGCTGCCGTCTTCTCCTCCTACCCCGTCGACTGCTGCTTCCCCGTCTCCTTCTACTGTACTCGATCGTGCTGATGCCGAACTGGACCGTCTGCGACGGGATCTTCTGAGCGCCGACCCTCGTTTGGTGGCCGGGCGCTTGGAGCTAGCCTCTGGCTGGATTCGCTCCGATGCTTCGATTCGGGCGGCGTTGGTCCAGGCCTCGACGGCCTGCGATGAGGAGAAGCAGGTCGTCCTTGGGGCGAACGTTGCCCGCGACGCCGCCTTGGGGGAGGCGGCTAATGCCCGAGGTCGTTGCGAGGTGCTGGAGGGCGAGCTGAAGGGCAAGCTGAAGGGCCTGCAGGACCGACTCGCCGAGGAGACTCGCCTTCGCCTAGAGCAGGAGGACGGCATGAAGGCTTGCGAGGCGGCCGTCAAGGACTGGGACACCAAGCTCAAGAAGCGTCGTGACCGCCTAGGCGAGCTGGAGCGAGAGTTGGAGGCGAGGAACGTTGAGTTGGACGGCAAGGCACGGGTTCTTGCCGAGGATCGTGTGGCCTTTGCGGAGATGGAGGAGAAGGCCCGCATTTCACTAAAGACGCTCTATGAGAGCGGCCTGGAGAGCCCGCTGGCCGGCGAGGAGGACGGCCCCGCCAAGCTGCTTCCTTTCCTGGTTCATGCCCTTGAAGATGTCGCCCTTGGCCTTGGCCCTACGGCTGAGGCCGAGGCACGCGTCTTGTCTTCTGCGACGCTGACGCGGGTGTTCACCCACATCTATCTTCGCGACCCCAACGTCGACCTCGACGGCCTACTGGAGCCAGCAAGTGGCGAGCATGCCGCTGCCGCTGCTGAGGCCGTGAAGGGTCGTGCGGAGGCTCTACTGGGGAAGTTCCGGGCCTTCAGCACCAGGCCGAAGCAGAGCGCTGCCAGCCCAGCAGCTCCACAAGGCGAACCCGCTCCGCGCAACTCCACGGCCGGCAAGTGACTCCGTTGTGGCTCCCGTCCTGCTTTTAGTTTCTGCACATGTATCAGGCCTCGGGGAGGCGTTAAAACTTGCATTTGGTGCTGTGATAACAGTATGGACTGTAATATTTGCTTTTGAATTCCTTGAAATTTGGGCTATTTCCCTCCTACTTGCTTGTGTCCTACGCCGGCAGAGCCCGGCCCCGCGCATACCTCAGCGGCCGTTAGCCCCGACCGGAAACCAGGACGGGACCAAGGAGTGAGGGGCTACGTGACAAGTTAGGCTCCTGAGTCGCGATGCTCAGGAGTCCCCTTGGCACTCGAACAGCAAGTAGGGAGGTGAGATGTGGGGGTTGATCTACCATTCTACGTCTGCAGAGCCCGGCCCCACTCATACCTCAAACACCGTTAGCCCCGACCGGAAACCAGGACGGGACCAAGGAGTGAGGGGCTACGTGACCAGTTAGGCTCCAGAGTCGCGATGCTCAGGAGTCCCCCTTGATGCTCAAACGGCCTTCATACCTTGGCTCCACTCGGGGAGGGACGCGCGACGAACCAGGCCCGGGGGGCCTGGCTGGGTGCCGTGCGTCTGAGCGTGACCCAGGCGTAGCCCCCGTGCCCAGCCCCCTCGCATGGCACTCCCGAGGGGAGGCGTTGCGATGAGGCTAGACACTGAGCTCTGGGCTCCCTGAGGTTGATGCGGCCCGGGGGCCACCCTCAGTTGTTTATCACCAGTGCGGAGCATAGCGCTTCCGTATGCGTACGGGCATAGCCGCTCCTCGGCAGTGTCGTCAGCCAGCACGGAGCATGGTGCTTCCACTGGTGCGTGGGAGGGGGCTCCCCTCTGGGAGGAGCCCCCGGGGCGTGTACAGCCCCGCCCTGACACGTGGCTGGCACGGTAGGGCTTGACGAGGTGTATCTGGGCACCCGTGAGCCAGCGCGGGACTCACGGGGCCCTACCTCAAGGCGGGTTGCGCCTGGCTCTGGGCCTTATCTTGGAGTGTGTTCCTGCAAATTTGGCTAGATGCCGATGCTCTACGTCCTCGGGTCCCGACTCTCGGGCTGGTCTCAGCCGTCACTGGTATGCCGGGGCGGGATGCCATGGGCAGACCAGAGGGTGAGGGCCGGAGAGCCGGTAGGAGCCCTGAGTCACGATGCTCAGGAACCCCCCCTTTAACACGCAAGCTGGGTTAGATGTCGAAACTCTACGTTCTCGGGTACCGGCTCTCGGGCTGGTCTCAGCCGTCGCTGGTATGCCGTGGCGCGATGCCGTGGGCAGACCAAAGGGTGAGGGCCGGAGAGCCGGTAGGAGCCCTGAGTCGCGATGCTCAGGCACCCCCCTTTAACGTGCAAGCTGGGTTAGATTTCGAAACTCTACGTCCTCGGGTCCCGGCTCTCGGGTTGGTCTCAGCCATCGCTGGTATGCTGGGGCGCGATGCCGTGGGCAGACCAGAGGGTGAGGGCCGGAGAGCCGGTAGGAGCCCTGAGTCACGATGCTCAGGCACCCCCCCCCCTTAACGCGCAAGCTTGCGACTAGGAAGAAAAAAGGTACCATGAACAGGCACCAAACATCAAGCATGACGGGTCGAAAACATGGCCCTAAGATAAATGCAAGAGGGGTACATGCCACTGGGTCTGGCCCGAGCGGCTTGGGGATAATGCAGCCCGAGGGGCGCCCCCAGCAGAGTAAGGTAAGAACATGAAATAAAAGAGATACACGCCACAGGAACGGACCCACGCGGCCTGGGAATAATGCAGCCGTGAGGGCGCTCCCAGCTGGAAATGAAACTACAAAGATGTCACCTGATGATGCTGAAGACGAAGGGGTGTTGATGCAGAAGACTCGGTGGGCTGCGGGAGCAAATCCTCATGAGCCCCCAGGCCCTGGGGCCTCGGGAGGCTCCGGAGGCACTGGTGGCTCCTCGCGGACCGTCTCCATCTCTACCAGGGTTGCGGAACGCCTGACCTCTTGAGCCTCCAGGGTGCCCCTCATGATGCGCTGGTATGCAGCAGCCGCGTTCGGCGAGCCGTAAGGCATGCGAACATAGCTGTGAGGTGGACCCTCGCAGCGTCCCACTCGCGAAGGCCAGAGGCGCTCCTGAGACGCAGCCTGGTTGAGCCCTGGTATGTCGATGCAGACGCACAACCCACCATCCTCGCCTGGATGGGGGGCCACAGCGGGTGAGCGGCGGCTGCCTCTCATGACCCTTGACTCCTGTAGCTCCTGAATGGCCTTGCTGACGAAGTCCTGAGGGTTTGGCCCTCCTTGCCTTGCTCCTTCTTGATGGAAACGTGCTTCGAACCATGCCTCCATGTGGTGCCCAAGCGCCTCCCTCATGACCTTGACGAGGTCGATGGCCCTCCAGGGGAGAGTCCCCCGAGCCCTGCCTGAGGAGGGCGCCGGGCGCGCTTCCCTATGCGATGGAAGGAGGTTCCCCCTAAGCAGGCGCGGGCCCAAAGGGTCCTGCCTCCTGAGGGGTCGGGCCTGTCGATGTCTTCTTCTTCTTGGGGGCGGCCTCGGGAAGCCTCCAGCTTCCGCGATCCGGGTCTTCCAGTGATGCGGCCTGAAAGGCTCTCTCCAGGGAGCAAACTGTGTCTCTCTCTTCGCAGGGCACCGTGATGACTCCGCCACTTCCTGGCATCTTAAGGACGTTGTAGTCGTGGTGGGTTACGGCCATGAACTTGGCCAGCGCTGGGTACCCGAGGATGGCGTTGTACGGCAGGCGAATGCGGGCGACGTCGAAGTCGATGAGCTCGGTGCGGTAGTTGTCGCGTGCCCCGAAGGTGACAGGGAGGCGGACCTGCCCAATCGGGACCGTGGAGCCGTCGGTGACTCCGGAGAAAGGCTTGGTGGGCTGAAGCTGACTGTAGGGTACTTGGAGATTGTTGAACATTTCCACGGACAGGACGTTGAGCCCTGCTCCGCCATCGATGAGGGTCCTGGTGACTAGCACGTTGCTGATGATTGGGGAACAAAGCATTGGGAGGACTCCGGCTGTGGCCGCACACTTGAGCTGATCCGCTGAGCTGAACATGATGGCACACGCCGACCACCTGAGAGGGCACGTGGCCTCGAGCTTGGGGAGGACTGCGTTCACTTCACGGGCGAACTGCTTGACGATGCGCTGAGAGGATGGGGCTTGGGCTCCGCCTAGGATGCAGGCGATCGCACGTGGTTCCTGGAAGCCCCCAGCCCCTTCGTCCTGATGACGGTCCTCATTTCTCCTTGGCTGCGGCGGTAGCGGAGGGAGGCCTGTGTTACCTTGCAGGCGATCCTCGCGAGGCTGATCCCTCCAGCCTCCCTCACGAGGTGGGTCCTGCCAGCGATCCTCGCGAGGTTGGTCGCGCCACCCTTGACGTGGGCCGCGGTCTTCCCAGCGTCCTGCGTTCCTTCCTTCTCCTCGTCCGTAGCCCCGGTCGCTGCGGTCGGGACGCCAGCCAGTCCGTCCTTCACGCATGGCCCGGAGCTCTTGGCATTCATTGGTGTTATGGGTGTGGAGGTCGTGGTACACGCAGTACCGACTGCCCTTGGAGGATTCGGGCTGATCCCTGCCCCGCTTGGTGTCTGGTTCTGCCGCAAGCACGGCAGCCCCCTTGCGCTTCACATCCTTGGCCTTGGGCTTCTTCTCTTCAGGGTCTGCGGCAGGCAATTCGAGGAGGGAGAGACGCCCTTCCTCAGCCCTGACGCACTTGGTCGCCAGGTTGAACAACTCCAAGGATGTGCATAGATCTTCATGCATTGCGAGCTCCTCCTTCATTTTGACATCACGCACGCCATCAGAGAAGGCTGAGATGATGGCCTCCTCGGTCACCTTGGTAATATTGAGGCACGCGTTGTTGAAGCGCTGGATGTACTCCTGCAGGGTTTCCCCTAGTTGCTGCTTGATGCGGCGCATGTCGCTCACGGCGGGTGGCTGGTCGCGAGTACCCTGGAAGTTGGCGATGAAGCGGGTGCGCATCTCGTCCCAGGAGGAGATCGTGCCTGGGGCCAGGTTCAGAAGCCAGGTGCGGGCCCCATCCTTGAGAGCCATGGGAAACCAGTTTGCCATGACCTTCTTGTCTCCGTTGGCAGCCTCGATGCCCAGCTCGTAGAGCTGGAGGAACTCTGCAGGGTCAGCCGTGACGTCGTAGCGAGCAGGCAGGTCCGGCTTGAACTTCCCGGGCTACGCGACGGTGCGTAGCTCGGTCGTGAAGGCGCGGCAGCCCGCTGTGGCCACAGGAGGCCTTGGAGGACGAAGGGCTCGGTCCTGCGGGTCCTTGTGCACCGTAGCTGGGTGCAGCGCGGGGTCTTGACGTGCTGGAGCAGGAGCGTGGTCGGGACGAGCCGGAGCAGGGAGCGCTCGGGCAGCTTCTCGAGGGCGAGGGACCTCTTGGCAGCTCTTCTCCTGCCGCGCTGGTTCCTGACGGGGCGGGTTCCACCCAGGGGCCGCGGGCCTTGGAGCCAGGGCGCCTTCTTGAGGGGGAGGCGGCTGACGCGCCCCAGGAGCTTCATTGCCCGCGCACGGCGGGGCGCGGTGCAGCGAGAAAGATGGCGCGGGGGAGCCCCCTACGGCGCGGACGAGTTCGGCGACTCGGTCGAGCCATTCTTCGTAGACGTCGTCGACTGGGCGGTAATGCAGGAGCTCGTTTGCCGCGATGAGCGCAGGTCGAGCCTCCATGGCCGCGCGGGGCACGCGGGATGAAGAACCAGCGGGGGTGAGCGAGGGCGTAGCGGTGCGGCCGTCTCGCCTCATGGACGGGTGCTGGGACGATGCTTGCTGCTCGTTCCCCGCCGGGCCGGTGGCGGCATTGACGGAAGGCGACGGGGAACGACGAGGGCGCCCACCGACGGAAGCCGTCTGGGCGACGCGGGAAGCGAGGGCAGCTCGGCACTCGGCGCGAACCCGACGTGCGTCAGACATGGTCGCGACGGTCGGAGAAGAACAGGGCGACAGAAGACGAATTCCGGAGCACCCCTACCTGGCGCGCCAAATGTCGGATTTAGGGTTCTGACAGACCCTTCAGGTTCGAACACTAGGGTGCGCGCGGAGGTTTCGCCTTCTACCCACCTGTTCCTCACCGAATCGCTAGGATCTAAAACTACGAGAAGAACAACACAAGAGACACAGGGTTTATACTGGTTCAGGCCACCATTGTGGTGTAATACCCTACTCTAGTGTGTGGCGTGGTGGATTGCCTCTTGGGCTGATGATGAACAATACAAGGAAGAACAGCCTCGCGAGGGTCTGTTCTTGTGGTGGTGTTGTCCCTTTGGAAGGGTTGATTCTAGATGCCTATCTTATCTCCAGATTCCTCTCTAGATCTCTATCCAGCCCTCTCTCTATCCCTCTCTCTACCCTGTGGGTGGCTAGTTCTATTTATAGGCGAAGGCACTGGGCCTCTTCCCAAATATTGAGTGGGAAGGGCGCCAACAATTGGCCAATTTGAAGGGGAACATCTAGTACACTTATCCTGACTAAAGTTGGTCCTCGCCTTTCAAAGGCTCTGGTGGTGATGCCGACTTGGGCTCCACGGTGACCTCCATCCTGCCGTTGGACTGGTCTTGGTCTTGTTGCACCGAAATGGATGCCTTTGCTTGATGCTCTCGCCTGCGCTTGCTCCCCTTGCACCAAAGAGGAAAGAAGGACACTGCGCGGGCTGGCGCCCGGCTGGCACCCTTGGTTGTCATGGCTTGCATCATGGGCACCTCGCGAGGTACCCCGCCTTGAACTCTCCGCCTCCTCGTGAGCCAGCCTGACGAGGTCGTGCCTGAGGAAGCTCCTTGTCGTCCGCCCTGCGAGGCTTGGCCCCTTGCAAGGGTCTTGAGCTTGTGTTGATGAAGATGGGCCGTGCTGGGCCCCCTTTGAGCCACGCCGCAAGCCGCAGGCAGGCAAGTCTGGGGACCCCCGTTCCCAGAACGCCGACAGTTCATGATGAGGAACTCAAGGCCACAGGTACATTCTAGGGAATCCACCCCGACAGAAGCCCGCGCCCCAAGGGGAAGATCATGTTGCATGTGACGTTTGGCGGGGAACTGAACTACCATACCGAGAGGGTTGTGTTTGATGTTGTTGACCTTCCTTTGCCGTACAATGGGATTCTTGGTCGTCCACCTCTAGCAAAGTTCATGGCAGCATCCTGTGTGCCTACAACACTTTGAAGATGCCAGGGCCTATGGGTGTCATTTCCATCCCATCGGACAAAATAGATGCAATCATATCTGTGGATAAGATGTACCAGGATGCGGTAGCAGCTGAGGTTGCAGAATCTGCAGATCCCACCAAGGAAACAAAGAACAGGAAGAAAGCTAGCAGAGTGTCACACCCTAGCTAGTCATGCATTAGAGTGTTGCATCATGTTTACTCTTTCATCAGAAACTTGAAATGGGGATCTGTGAAACCCTCAGAATCATTTTGAAAATGATCCAAATAAAAATTTCTCCAAAAGGGTCCAAGAAAATGCTCATGTTGCTCCCTGAAAATATTGGACAGAGATAAAAATCAAACCAATATTTTTAAGAGCTCATAGGTACTTATTTTGGGCATTTGGAATTAATGCATAAATATTTGCATTGGAAATATATTAATTATATATATTAATATATGTCCAAATATTATGCCAATTATAAAGCAGCTCTGGAATAATATATCTAGCTCCTGCAAAAATTGGCATAAGGTAAATAAATGATTTAATATATTATTTAAATCAAAACAAATGTCAGAAATTAGAAAACAGAAAATTAAATAACAGGAGGGGCTTACCTGGGCTCCTCCACTGTGCGGCCCAGCCAGCTGGCTGGCCCAGCCAGCAGGCGGCCCAGCCCGCCTCCCTCCTCTGTCGTCTTCGTCCTCGACAGAGGGAGGGGAGTGTGGCCGGCGCGCGCGCGCGCCACCGCTCCACGCCACCTGCTCGGCTGCCTGCCTGCCCTCCCCTCCTCGCTCGATGCCCCGGACGACGCCACGCCCCCCTGCTCTCTCTCACTCTCCCTCAGTTCCTCCCTCCTCTCCCTCGCTCTCTCTCTCACACGGCCGAACACCACCCTCGCCGCCGTTCGCCACAGCAGCCATCTCCGGCCACCCCTCGCTCCCCCGACTAGCTCAGGAGCTCCGCCTCGACCCCCTCTTCCTCCCCACCGCTCCACGGGTCTCCGGAAGCCCTGCACCGCCGCCTACGTCGCCGTTCCCCCCCTCGGCCACCGGAGGTCATCGCCGTCGATTCGCTGCACTCCGGCCGTCCCCGAGCCCGCTAACCATCCCTGCAGCTCCGCGGTGAGCCACCGATTCGATTCCCCCTTGCCCCGTCATCCCTAGCCTTCTGTAGCTGCCGCCCCCTTGAGCTCCGAAGCTCGACGCCGCCGGCGATGTCGCCGTCGTGGCCACGGTCACCGTAGCGCCCAACCGAGCACATTATCGTGCTCCACACCTCACTAGGAGCACGCAGCACGCACCAACGCCTCTCCAAACACCCTGCAACGCCGATTCCGACCGCACCCGAACTCCGGCCGCCGCTCACGAGCTCGCCGTCGACGGTACAGACCACCCCAGGCACGGCCACCACCACCGTTCGACGCGCGGGAGCAAGGGCTCTCCAACGAGCCCAAGCACGGCCTCGCCCGTGCCCTGTAGCGCGATCCCGCATCGCGCCGCCGTCTCGGGCCTCGCCGGCGTCATGTCGCCGGTGGGTTTGACCCACTTTGACCACGGCAGGACCCCCCTAAGTCCCTGACAGGTGGGCCCAGCCCTGTAGCTAATTAGGATTAGTGCTAACCACTATTAGTTAACCCCCTGACACTGACCAGTGGGCCCCAGCGCCACTAATCCCTAATTAGAATTAATTTAAACCTGTTAAACCCCCCTGTCACTGACGTGTGGCCCCCACACGTCAGGTTTGACCCAGACCTGTTCTGTTGACCTGCTGACATCACACTGACGTCATGCTGGCGCAATAATTATATTTCTGGATTTAAATTAAATCAGGAAATTCCAGAATATTATTTAAACTTCAAAAATTCATAACTTTTATTCTGTAACTCCAAAATGGACAAATTATATATGAAAAATGATCAAAAAAATCCAATCTATCCATCTGTACTATTTTCATGCATGATCAAACAAGTTAAGTTGATGTTTTAAGCAGAACAAGGAAAAGCACTTTAAAAGGCCATGTTTGAGTTTGAAATTTGAATCTTTGATTCAAATTTGTTCAAACCCTTCTGGTTTTAGTTGCATTAGCCCAACACACTCCTATTGCCATGTTTCATGCATGCATCATTTTGTTGCACATTGTTTAGTGATGGTTGTGTATCGATGTCCTTTGCGACAGGTTCTGCCTCCGAGGAGTACCGTGATTACCCTAACGAAGAACCGTATCAGTGCATCGAACCATCAGGCAAGCAACCAACCATTTGATCATATCGATACAATCCCATGTTCTCGCCCCTGCTCTCTTTTACTGCATTAAGACAACACGTTTCAAACTGCTGTGTGCTACGGTAGTTGAACCCATTTCCTCTGCATGACCTGTCATTGCCACAGTAACTAGATGAAACCCACTAGCACGTGTAGGAGTTGATTGAGCCATATGTATGTGTTGTTCCTACCTTGCTATGCCTGCTATGCTTAGAGTTGTGTCAGGTCTGGTTCATCTGGGTGATGGCTAGAGTGAAATGATTGTGTCGGAAATGAGAGTGGTGTGGTGAACACGATTTGGTAAAGGTATCGATGAGAGGCCATGTAGGAGTACATGGTGGGTTGTTTCATTGAAGCCGACCTTAAGCACTGAGATCTGTATGTGTGATTTAAGATACAGCTACTACCATGCATTGGGCCCTGAAATATGACCCCGCTCGACTTCTTATTCACCCTAGCTCTCTGTCCAGGAGTTGCAAGTAGTTTCTGGTGTTTGTAGCCTACTGGAGGCCGTGGACAGCGCTGACCGTAGGGGTGGGCTGTGATGCAGTAGGTACGTGGCACGGTGTACCGAATACCCGTTAGGTATCTCGGGAACCCTGTTCACATCGTTCGGGGCCGTATGGGAAACCTCGGCCGGACTCCCTGCGGATGGAACCTGAATAGGCGATAAACCTGGACTAGAGGCTTAAGTGTTTAGGTATGTCGTGGTCTACACCCACGTCGGCTTTCGCTTGAAGTCTGTCGAGCACATATCATGTGCAGACGCTAAGTGGTGGAAACATGTATGAAGAAGTACACCCCTGCAGGGTTATCATGATCTATTCGAATAGCCGCGTCCGCGGTAAAGGACTACTTGGTTGCCTATACAGTTCATAGACAAGTAAACGGAAACTGCTAAAAGCCTCAAGATAAGTGTGAGTGCCGAGGATGGCTCTTCCGTAGGAAGACGGAGGCGGATCCTCGGTAGTGTATTGAAGTGGTGAGTAGTGGACTCGTGTGCGCAAACCCATTTCAAGTTGGAGTATCGTAGGGTAGTCTAGCCAAGAGTCAAGCTGGCTTGCTGCAATAACTCCACCAACCCTTCTTGATAATATGCATATATGTAGGATCTGATGTAAGTCTTGCTGAGTACCTTTGTACTCATGTTGCTATAATCTACATTTTACAGAAGACGCTGCAACCCCTTCTGATGGGTTCTATGTAGACGTTGACATCAACGAGTAGGCTAAAGACCCAGGTGGTGACCCTGAGCTTGTGAAGGACCACGTAGTATAGCTAGGATTTCCAAGCCTCTTTTATTTTACTAGTTTTCTGTACTCAGACAAGTTACTTCCGCTGCTGGTTTGTATGACTGTATGACTTGTATGTTGGGTTGTGAGACCCGTACCTTTGTGTATGTTATGTATGGCTCCCTGAGCCTTAAATAAAGTACTTGTGTCGTAGAGTCATGTTGTGATGCTTCGTTGTATTTGCACATATCGAGCATATTGTGTGTATGATTGAAATGCTTGGTATGTGTGGGATCTGACTATCTAGTTGTTTATCTTTAGTAGCCTCTCTTACCGGGAAATGTCTCCTAGTGTTACCGCTGAGCCATGGTAGCTTGCTACTGCTCTGGAACACTTAGGCTGGCCGGCATGTGTCCTTCTTCGTTCCGGTGTCTGTCCCTTCGGGGAAATGTCACGCTTTGAGTACCGGAGTCCTGTTAGCCCGCTACAGCCCGGTTTACCGGAGTCCTGCTAGCCCAGTGCTACAGCCCGGACCCACTTGCTGATGACCGACACGTTCGAAGCTGGGTCATGGATGCCTATCCCTGTAAGTCTGTGCCACTTTGGGTTTACGACTAGTCATGTCAGCCCGGGCTCCTTATCATATGGATGCTAGCGACACCATCATATACGTGAGCCAAAAGGCGCAAACGGTCCCGGGCAAAGGAAAGGCGACACCCGTGGGGATACCGTGCGTGAGGCCGCAAAGTGATATGAGGTGTTACCGGCTAGATCGATGTGACATCGAGTTGGGGTCCTGACAGCGTTGGCATCAGAGCCGGACTGCCTGTAGGTTCTTCAAGCCAAACTGGTCGATGTTGAGTCTAGAAATTCTTTAGTTATATGTAGGGGAATTGTTTGTGGGTTGGAACGTAAGGCTCTTTTTACTCCTCTATCTTATGACATTCTGATCTGAGTCAGTCCATTCTTCCACCGGGGGTTAAGGAATTAGGATCTATTCTCTCTATCAGGATCACGTGTTACCAATCAGTAGTACCTTATAAGTTTGATGGATACAAGCCTAGTTCAGTTCTACTACCACATTATGTTGTTAGAATGGATTCAGAACTTTGATATGATGATGTTGAGTGTGTATGTAATCCTTTGTCAAATGTCTCAAAATCCTTCTTGAGCATTTACAGCTGTTATGCTGCCGAAATTTTGCTAGAAATTCTAATGCCCTTGCATTATGATTGTGCTTTCAGATGGCCACTCGCAACCTCAATCAAGTGGTTCGCCTGACTCGATGCCTAGATGTACCCGGCCATACTGCCAAGTTGGTCAGGGTAATGACTGAGGCTGGATACCGCTGGTATCCTGAGTACACGGTCGAAGAGCAATTCCGAGACTTTAATCAAAGCCAGTATCTCTGCACTGTCAGGATATTTCCATCTTATCCTGGATCCACCGAGCCTCTTCACTGCTCCTATGGACTCGGGGTTACTATTGAGATGGCTGTGCAGGACGCCGCCTACTCTATGATGACCATTATGCGAGTCAGATCTGGTCTATTTCGGGACTCTGATTTCCGGTACATGCCAGGATCACTTCCGGGAGCACAAGGGTATCTCCAGGCTATCTATGCTGACCCCACTCAGGAGGATTCACGGACTCACACCACTGTTGAGATGCTCGAGGATAAGGACCGTGAAAATCGGGCCTTGAGGTTAGAGCTCTTCAATACCCGTGCTGACCACTGGGCCACTTTGACTCGGTTTGCACCGGCGGTGCAAGCTGGATATTCGGATATGCGCGATCTCTATCCTGTGAGATCTGCTCTGCCGGACGTGATGGTTTGGCGTGATGTAGGAGGCATCACCCCACCTCGCGGTCCCCGCAGGCCACCGTCTGTTGGTCCAAGGCCTCATCCTAGCCCCTATGGTCCACAGGCTCCGCGAGATCGTCTGTTTCCGGATGATCATGTTGAGCTTCCAGGCTATGGAGGTGACTTCTACGAGGACTACTACGGATCGGTCTGAGTTAGTGGTAGTATCACTAGTTCGCACTAGCTGTGTCGTCTATCGTCCCGCGTGACTCGTGGGATATGACCTAGTTTGTACTCTTTCCGGAGGTGTAGAAAAATAATGTATAGGAGCTTGGGATGCCTCCGATGAGATGTAATCCTTTTCTCACCATAATAGTACTTTGTTTGGTCTTGTACTAAACCCTGTATGGTGTGTATGACGATGGAATAAAGGAAGCAGTTTCTGTATCTACCATGTCATACGGATGATCATCTTGCATTTCGAGTTATTCCTTACATTCTGTATCCTATGTCGGAATTTTATCATTCTGACTAAATCATTGTCTTGTTTACCTAGGATGGTCAACACGCGCGCTAACCCTGCTTCTCAAGAGCAGGCCGAAGGCAGTGAAGGCAGGAATGAAAATCTGCCTCATCCTCCTTCCCTAGCCGAGGTTATGATGGAAGCTGAGAGAAACAAGCGGGAGACCAACCGTTTGTTGGAGCGTATTGAACAGAACACAGCACACCATCAGAGGACTAACGTGGTGTCACTCAGTGATTTTATCAAATTACATCCACCCACGTTCCACCACTCCGTCGAGCCTCTCGACGCTGATGACTGGCTTCGCAGTATCTCTCACAAACTGCGTTCCGCGCTGGTAGCGGAGGCTGACAAGGTCACCTTTGCTGCATATCATCTTGAAGGCCCCGCCGGTCTATGGTGGGAAAATTATGGAGCTATGCGCCCAGCGGGCCATGTCACTACTTGGGCTGAATTCAGCGAGGCTTTCCGTGAACATCACATTCCGGAGGGTCTCATGGACCGTAAACGTGAAGAATTTTGCAGTTTCACCCAAGGCCGACTTTCTGTGGATGTTTATAGCAGGGAGTTTGGTAATCTCGCACGATATGCAACCGAGGAAGTTTCTACCGACGCCAAGAAGCAAGCAAGGTTCCGTAAGGGCCTTAGTCCTGAGCTTCGCCGCGACCTCCGTCTGCATGAGTGCACATCTTTTCAGAAACTTGTCAACAAAGCCATCAGTGCTGAAACTGGTCAGACTGACTATGACGCAACACGCAAGCATGGCCGTGACATGGGTTCCTCATCCGGTGCTGGTCCTCAGAAGCGCCGCGTGTGGGTACCCAACACCGCCCTGCCACCCAGGTTCACACCGAGGCCATCTTTCCAGGCGCCTCGCCCTGTTCAACAGTCTGCACCGGCCAAGCCCTATGGGGGTCCAACTAACAATGCTCCTCCACGTACCAGTTCCGTGACCTGTTTCAAGTGTGGGGAATCTGGTCACTATATGCGTGAGTGTCCCCAGACCAACCCCAACCAGTCTGCTAAAGCTGTTGGCCGTGGCAAGCCGACAGGAAAAATATTCCACGCCAAGCCGGTCACCGCTTCACGTGGCCATGTCAACTGTATCTCTGCCGAAGAAGCTCAAGAGGATTCCAACGTCGTTCTCGGTATGCTTCTTGTTAATTGCCACCCGGCATCTGTTCTTTTCGATACAGGAGCCTCTCATTCTTTTATATCTGAAAACTATGCTCGCTTGCATAACGTCGCATTCGGTGATATGCCAACCTCTATGGTAATTCAAAATCCGGGATCCAAGTGGCAAACTTCTAGAGTAAGCCATGGAAATGAAATCCAAGTCGACAGACTTGTTTTCCTCGCGTCTTTGATAGCCCTTAAATCTTCAGATATTAATATCATTCTGGGTATGGACTGGATGTCAGCTCATCAAGCCAAAATTGATTGCTTCTCTAGGACTGTTCAACTCACCCATCCTTCGGGAAGATAGTCAATGTCTTGACCCGAATAGCCAAGCGACGATTATATTCTCTTAACGCCAGCCCTTTGCCAGACCTTGAGGACGTGCCGGTAATCCGTGACTTCCCGGATGTCTTTCCAGAGGAATTGCCAGGTGTTCCACCTGACAGGGATGTTGAGTTCGTAATAGACCTCGTTCCAGGAACCGTTCCGATTGCTAGAAGACCTTATAAGATGGCACCCCTAGAACTAGCCGAGCTTAAGAAACAACTCGATGAGTCCTTGAAAAAGGGTTTCATCCGACCTAGTTCATCTCCGTGGGCTTGCCCCGTTCTCTTCGTCAAGAAGAAGGATGGTACGGACCGGATGGTTGTAGATTACCGACCTGTCAATTTGGTCACAATCAAGAACAAATATCCGCTTCCCAGGATCAACGACCTGTATGATCAGCTCGCTGGATCCTCAGTCTTCTCCAAGATGGATTTGAGGTTGGGCTACCATCAAATCAAGATCAGAAACGGGGACATTCCTAAAACGGCCTTTGTTACTCGTTATGGCCAATACGAGTACACCGTCATGTCCTTCGGTTTAACCAACGCTCCAGCCACCTTCTCTCGGTTAATGAACTCAATCTTCATGGAGTATTTGGATAA
>NC_041385.1:748119473-748122588 GCF_002162155.2 Triticum dicoccoides | reverse complement strand
TAGTGTTGAAGAAACTTCGAGAGCATCGCCTTTATGCCAAATTTTCTAAATGTGAATTCTGGTTGTCAGAAGTGACCTATCTGGGTCATGTAATATCTGGTAAAGGTATTGCTGTTAACCCTGAGCGAGTTCAAGCCGTCCTTAATTGGACTCCACCTGAATCGGTCAAGCAAGTTCGGAGTTTTCTAGGCTTAGCGAGCTATTGTCGTCGCTTTGTCGAGAACTTCTCCAAGGTTGCTAAACCTCTAACCGAACTCCTCAAGAAAGATAAGAAGTTCGAGTGGACTCCACAATGTGAGCACAGCTTTCAGGAACTGAAAAGACGCCTGACCTCTGCTCCCGTACTGGTACCGCCAGACTTCTCCAAGGACTTTGTTATCTACTGCGACGCCTCGCGACAAGGACTAGGTTGCATTCTCATGCAAGATCGACACGTAATTGCCTACGCTTCAGGGCAATTGCACCCACATGAGGAGAATTATCCTACTCATGATCTAGAGCTTGCAGCTGTAGTCTATGCACTTAAAACCTGGCGACATTACCTCCTCGGTAATCGTTGCAAAATATTCACTGATCACCAAAGTTTGAAGTACATCTTCACCCAACCGGATTTGAATCTCAGGCAAAGACGTTGGGTCGAGTTGATCACAGATTTCGACTTAGGAATAACTTACACCCCAGGAAAAGCCAACATCATGGCTGATGCACTAAGTCGTAAATCTTATTGTAACAACATGTTGTTACAACAAAGTCAACCGCTTCTCCATGAGGAATTTCGGAAGCTTAACCTTCACATTGTTCCTCAAGGTTTTCTTTCCACCTTGGTAGCAAAACCTACTCTTACGGATCAAATCATTGCTGCCCAAAAGCGAGATAAGGGAATATCTAAAATCAAAGGGAACATTGCTAGCGGAGGTGCTAGTTGTTTCTCCACAAATGATCATGGTGTTGTGTACATTGAGAACCGTCTAGTGGTTCCCAAGAACCAGCATCTACGGCAGTTGATCCTTAAGGAGGCTCATGAATCTCCTCTCAACATTCATCCCGGTAGTACTAAGATGTATCAGGACCTACGCCAGAGGTTCTGGTGGACTAGGATGAAGAGAGAGATTGCTCAGTATATTGCAAATTGCGACGTCTGTCGTCGTGTAAAAGCAGAGCATCAACGGCCTGCTGGCACCCTTCAACCCTTAGCTATTCCTGAATGGAAATGGGATAAAATTGGTATGGATTTCATTACCGGTTTTCCCAGGACCAAGAGAGGGAATAATGCTATTTTCGTCGTGGTCGATCGTCTTTCCAAAGTAGCACATTTCTTACCTGTCCGTGAGAGTATAACCGCTAGTCAGCTGGCAGACTTATACATCTCCCGAATAGTGTCTCTCCATGGCGTTCCTTTGGAAATTAACTCGGATCGAGGAAGTCTTTTCACCTCTCGATTTTGGGAAAGTTTCCAGAATGCTATGGGAACCCGTCTCTCCTTTAGCACCGCTTTCCACCCTCAGTCAAGTGGTCAAGTGGAACGCGTCAACCAAATTCTAGAAGACATGCTTCGAGCCTCTGTTATCTCATTCGGAATGGACTGGGAGAAGTGCCTTCCATTTGCCGAATTCGCTTACAACAACAGCTATCAATCTAGCTTGGGTAAATCCCCTTTTGAAGTTCTCTATGGACGACGGTGTCTAACACCCCTTAACTGGTCAGAGACCGGGGAAAGACAATTCTTGGCCCGGATATGATTCAGGAAGCAGAAGAACAAGTTCGCATCGTTCGTGAAAAGTTGAAAACAGCCCAATCTCGTCAAAAGAGTCAATATGACCGAAAACATAAGGCTATGACTTTCGAGATTGACGAGAAGGCTTATCTTCGGGTCACCCCTCTGAAGGGAACCCATCGTTTCGGTATCAAAGGCAAATTGGCTCCTCGTTACATTGGACCTTTTCGCATTCTCGCCAAACGAGGAGAAGTTGCCTACCAGTTGGAACTACATCCGCACCTCTCCAGAGTCCACGATGTCTTCCACGTTTCTCAACTCAGGCGTTGCTTCTCGGATCCTATCCGTGAAGTAGACCACGAAACGCTTGATCTCCAAGATAATCTTACATATCGAGAGTACCCCATTCGTATCCTCGATCAGGCCGAACGTACCACCCGACGTCATAATATCAAGTTTCTCAAAGTTCAATGGTCGCACCATTCTGAGGATGAAGCAACTTGGGAAAGAGAGGATCGTCTTCGACTTGAGTATCCCGCCTTCTTCCCGGAGGAACCCAAATCTCGGGACGAGATTCTTTTGAGTGGGGGTGAGTTGTCACACCCTAGCTAGTCATGCATTAGAGTGTTGCATCATGTTTACTCTTTCATCAGAAACTTGAAATGGGGATCTGTGAAACCCTCAGAATCATTTTGAAAATGATCCAAATAAAAATTTCTCCAAAAGGGTCCAAGAAAATGCTCATGTTGCTCCCTGAAAATATTGGACAGAGATAAAAATCAAACCAATATTTTTAAGAGCTCATAGGTATTTATTTTGGGCATTTGGAATTAATGCATAAATATTTGCATTGGAAATATATTAATTATATATATTAATATATGTCCAAATATTATGCCAATTATAAAGCAGCTCTGGAATAATATATCTAGCTCCTGCAAAAATTGGCATAAGGTAAATAAATGATTTAATATATTATTTAAATCAAAACAAATGTCAGAAATTAGAAAACAGAAAATTAAATAACAGGAGGGGCTTACCTGGGCTCCTCCACTGTGCGGCCCAGCCAGCTGGCTGGCCCAGCCAGCAGGCGGCCCAGCCCGCCTCCCTCCTCTGTCGTCTTCGTCCTCGACAGAGGGAGGGGAGTGTGGCCGGCGCGCGCGCGCGCCACCGCGCCACGCCACCTGCTCGGCTGCCTGCCTGCCCTCCCCTCCTCGCTCGATGCCCCGGACGACGCCACGCCCCCCCCTGCTCTCTCTCACTCTCCCTCAGTTCCTCCCTCCTCTCCCTCGCTCTCTCTCTCACACGGCCAAACACCACCCTCGCTGCCGTTCGCCACAGCAGCCGTCTCCGGCCACCCCTCGCTCCCCCGACTAGCTCAGGAGCTCCGCCTCGACCCCC
>NC_041385.1:748087733-748119463 GCF_002162155.2 Triticum dicoccoides | reverse complement strand
TCAGTTCCTCCCTCCTCTCCCTCGCTCTCTCTCTCACACGGCCGAACACCACCCTCGCCGCCGTTCGCCACAGCAGCCGTCTCCGGCCACCCCTCGCTCCCCCGACTAGCTCAGGAGCTCCGCCTCGACCCCCTCTTCCTCCCCACCGCTCCACGGGTCTCCGGAAGCCCTGCACCGCCGCCTACGTCGCCGTTCCCCTCCTCGGCCACCGGAGGTCATCGCCGTCGATTCGCTGCACTCCGGCCGTCCCCGAGCCCGCTAACCATCCCTGCAGCTCCGCGGTGAGCCACCGATTCGATTCCCCCTTGCCCCGTCGTCCCTAGCCTTCTGTAGCTGCCGCCCCCTTGAGCTCCAAAGCTCGACGCCGCCGGTGATGTCGCCGTCGTGGCCACGGTCACCGTAGCGCCCAACCGAGCACACTATCGTGCTCCACACCTCACTAGGAGCACGCAGCACGCACCAACGCCTCCCCAAACACCCTGCAATGCCGATTCCGACCGCACCCGAACTCCGGCCGCCGCACACGAGCTCGCCGTCGATGGTACAGACCACCCCAGGCATGGCCACCACCACCGTTCGACGCGCGGGAGCAAGGGCTCTCCAACGAGCCCAAGCACGGCCTCGCCCGTGCCCTGTAGCGCGATCCCGCATCGCGCCGCCGTCTCGGGCCTCGCCGGCGTCATGTCGCCGGTGGGTTTGACCCACTTTGACCACGGCAGGACCCCCCTAAGTCCCTGACAGGTGGGCCCAGCCCTGTAGCTAATTAGGATTAGCGCTAACCACTATTAGTTAACCCCCTGACACTGACCAGTGGGCCCCAACGCCACTAATCCCTAATTAGAATTAATTTAAACCTGTTAAACCCCCCTGTCACTGACGTGTGGCCCCCACACGTCAGGTTTGACCCAGACCTGTTCTGTTGACCTGCTGACGTCACACTGACGTCATGCTGGCGCAATAATTATATTTCTGGATTTAAATTAAATCAGGAAATTCCAGAATATTATTTAAACTTCAAAAATTCATAACTTTTATTCTGTAACTCCAAATTGGACAAATTATATATGAAAAATGATCAGAAAAATCCAATCTATCCATCTGTACTATTTTCATGCATGATCAAACAAGTTAAGTTGATGTTTTAAGCAGAACAAGGAAAAGCACTTTAAAAGGCCATGTTTGAGTTTGAAATTTGAATCTTTGATTCAAATTTGTTCAAACCCTTCTGGTTTTAGTTGCATTAGCCCAACACACTCATATTGCCATGTTTCATGCATGCATCATTTTGTTGCATATTGTTTAGTGATGGTTGTGTATCGATGTCCTTTGCGACAGGTTCTGCCTCCGAGGAGTACCGTGATTACCCTAACGAAGAACCGTATCAGTGCATCGAACCATTAGGCAAGCAACCAACCATTTGATCATATCGATACAATCCCATGTTCTCGCCCCTGCTCTCTTTTACTGCATTAAGACAACGCGTTTCAAACTGCTGTGTGCTACGGTAGTTGAACCCATTTCCTCTGCATGACCTGTCATTGCCACAGTAACTAGATGAAACCCACTAGCATGTGTAGGAGTTGATTGAGCCATATGTATGTGTTGTTCCTACCTTGCTATGCCTGCTATGCTTAGAGTTGTGTCAGGTCTGGTTCATCTGGGTGATGGCTAGAGTGAAATGATTATGTCGGAAATGAGAGTGGTGTGGTGAACACGATTTGGTAAAGGTATCGATGAGAGGCCATGTAGGAGTACATGGTGGGTTGTTTCATTGAAGCCGACCTTAAGCACTGAGATCTGTATGTGTGATTTAAGATACAGCTACTACCATGCATTGGGCCCTGAAATATGACCCCGCTCGACTTCTTATTCACCCTAGCTCTCTGTCCAGGAGTTGCAAGTAGTTTCTGGTGTTTGTAGCCTACTGGAGGCCGTGGACAGCGCTGACCGTAGGGGTGGGCTGTGATGCGGTAGGTACGTGGCATGGTGTACCGAATACCCGTTAGGTATCTCGGGAACCCTGTTCACATCGTTCGGGGCCGTATGGGAAACCTCGGCCGGACTCCCTGCGGATGGAACCTGAATAGGCGATAAACCTGGACTAGAGGCTTAAGTGTTTAGGTAGGCCGTGGTCTACACCCACGTCGGCTTTCGCTTGAAGTCTGCCGAGCACATATCGTGTGCAGACGCTAAGTGGTGGAAACATGTATGAAGAAGTACACCCCGGCAGGGTTATCATGATCTATTCGAATAGCCGCGTCCGCGGTAAAGGACTACTTGGTTGCCTATACAGTTCATAGACAAGTAAATGGAAACTGCTAAAAGCCTCAAGATAAGTGTGAGTGCCGAGGATGGCTCTTCCGTAGGAAGACGGAGGCGGATCCTCGGTAGTGTATTGAAGTGGTGAGTAGTGGACTTGTGTGCGCAAAACCATTTCAAGTTGGAGTATCGTAGGGTAGTCTAGCCAAGAGTCAAGCTGGCTTGCTGCAATAACTCCACCAACCCTTCTTGATAATATGCATATATGTAGGATCTGATGTAAGTCTTGCTGAGTACCTTTGTACTCATGTTGCTATAATCTACATTTTACAGAAGACGCTGCAACCCCTTCTGATGGGTTCTATGTAGACGTTGACATCAACGAGTAGGCTAAAGACCCAGGTGGTGACCCTGAGCTTGTGAAGGACCACGTAGTATAGCTAGGCTTTCCAAGCCTCTTTTATTTTACTAGTTTTCTGTACTCAGACAAGTTACTTCCGCTGCTGGTTTGTATGACTGTATGACTTGTATGTTGGGTTGTGAGACCCGTACCTTTGTGTATGTTATGTATGGCTCCCTGAGCCTTAAATAAAGTACTTGTGTCATAGAGTCATGTTGTGATGCTTCGTTGTATTTGCACATATCGAGCATATTGTGTGTATGATTGAAATGCTTGGTATGTGTGGGATCTAACTATCTAGTTGTTTATCTTTAGTAGCCTCTCTTACCGGGAAATGTCTCCTAGTGTTACCGCTGAGCCATGGTAGCTTGCTACTGCTCTGGAACACTTAGGCTGGCTGGCATGTGTCCTTCTTCGTTCCGGTGTCTGTCCCTTCGGGGAAATGTCACGCTTTGAGTACCGGAGTCCTGTTAGCCCGCTACAGCCCGGTTTACCGGAGTCCTTCTAGCCCAGTGCTACAGCCCGGACCCACTTGTTGATGACTGACACGTTCGAAGCTGGGTCATGGATGCCTGTCCCTGTAAGTCTGTGCCACTTTGGGTTTACTACTAGTCATGTCAGCCCGGGCTCCTTATCATATGGATGCTAGCGACACCATCATATACGTGAGCCAAAAGGCGCAAACGGTCCCGGGCAAAGGTAAGGCGACACCCGTGGGGATACCGTGCGTGAGGCCGCAAAGTGATATGAGGTGTTACCGGCTAGATCGATGTGACATCGAGTTGGGGTCCTGACACAGAGATGCTGACAAAGACTCCGGGAAGCGCGCCTCTTCGGAGTGCACTGCACCTATTGAGGACCTGCTGGAGAGTTCCACTAGCAAGAGGCCCAAGGTTGCTTCACCTGCTATGAAAAAGGTTCCAGCGAGGCAGGATGGCGCTGATGGTACGTTCACCATCAGCGCCACCCTCGATGACTAATAGGAAAGTGCGCTCGTTGCCTTCCTGCGGGGAATGTCGGTGTGTTTGCTTGGCAACCATCTGACATCCACGGTGTTCCCAGGGAGGTAATCGAGCATGCTATCTGTCCTCATGCTCGACCCGTCAAGCAGAAGGTCAGAAAGCAAGCTTTGGAGCAGCACCAGTTTATTATCGAGGGAATCAAGAAACTTGAAGAAGTTGGTTTGGACAGAGGAGTGCTGCATCCAACGTGGTTAGCAAACCTAGTGGTAGTGCGTAAGACGAATGGGAAATGGAGGCTCTGCATTGACTTCACGGATCTGAACATGGCATGCCCAAAGGATCCTTTCCCCTTGTCGTGCATTGATCAGATTGTAGACTCCACTTCCGGGTGCGATCTACTTTCCTTTTTGGATGCGTACTCCGGTACCATCCGATATTCATGTCCAAGGAAGATGAAGAGAAAACCGCATTCATAACTCCATGCGGCACATACTGCTTTGTACCCAAGCCTTTTGGGTTAAAGAGATTTGGATCCACTTTTGCAAGAGCAGTGTAGATCTGTTTCGAACCACAGCTGCACAGAAACATAGATGTTTATATGGTTGATATAGTGGTCAAAACCAAGGATAGATCAACACTCATTCAAGGCTTGGAAGAGACCTTTGCAAACTTGAGCAAGATAAATTAGAAGTTAAACCCTAAGAAGTGTGTGTTTAGTGTCCCGTCCGGCAAGTTACTTGGTTTCTTTGTGTCTCACTGGGGGATAGAAGCCAACCCCAACAAGATCAAAGCAATCGAGCAGATAAAAGCACCCTGGACCGTCAAGGACATGAGATATTTAACTGGATGCATTGCCGCACCGAGTAGGTTCATCTCCAAATCTGCAGAACGTGCCTTGCCTTTTTTCAAAATCTTGAAAAAGGTTGGCCCGGTGAAGTGGACTCCGGAATCAGAAGCAGCGCTGCAAGACCTAAAAACTTACCTTTCCTCGACTCCCACCTTGGTTGCGCCTAAACCACAAGAGCCGTTGCTGCTATATTTACCTGCAACAAATCAAGTAGTTAGTGTGGCACTGGTGGCGCAGCGGGAAGTGGATGAGGAAGCAATCGCGACAACTGGCCCTTCTGAAGGAGGAGCCGAAGCACCTACAGAAATACATGATGCACACCAAGGGGAGGCAAAGCAAGCTGTTGGAGGCAATCCCAAGACCGCGGTAAGGAAGAAGGTGGTGCAGCGACCAGTTTACTTTGTCAGCTCTTTGCTATAAGGGGCCAGATCAAGGTGCTCTAGACTGCAAAAGCTGATCTTCGGCCTCATCATGGCCTCATGGAAGCTGAACTACTACTTCCAAGCCCACGAGATCACGGTTGTCACCCGTTTCCAACTACATTGCATGCTAAGGAACCCCGAAGCTACTGGCAGGATAGTTGAATAGGCGCTAGAGCTATCAAGCATTAGCCTAAAATACGAAAGTACCTCAACTATTCATAGTAGAGCGTTGGTGGATTTCATTGCAGAATGGACACCCACTCCGGATGAAGAAATGCCAGAGATAGTTATCCCCGTCAAGGAGGCACCTCAGGAGTGGATCATGTATTTTGAATGTGCTTTCTCGTTGCAAGGCGCCGGAGCTGGCATGCTTCTTGTTGTGCCCACCAGAGATCATCTCAAGTATGTGGTTCAAATGCACTTTCCCCGGGAGAAGGCCACCAACAACACCGCTGAGTATGAGGGGCTCCTTGTCGGACTCAGAATTGCGGTGGAGTTGGGAATTAAGAAATTGATCATCCGCGGAGACGCAGCTCGTGCCGAGACAAGTCAATAAGGATTACCAATGCCCATTGATAGAGACATATGTAGAGGAGGTGAGAAAGCTGGAAGAACACTTTGATGGGTTACAAGCGGAGCACGTGCCACGTGCGGAGAACAACATTGCTGATCACTTGTCAAAGCGCGTTGCGCAAAAGCTCCGTGTGGAACCAGGAACTTTTGTCCTCCACCTAACTCAACCATTAGTGTCCCCTTCAATGATGGCAAGAAAAAAGAGAAAGTTGGACCACGGCAAGTATCTCCCAGTAGGGCTTCCTGAAGCCGCTCGAAGAGAGGCTACCGGGAACAACTCTGCTTCGGCTGGCGAGCAGCACCCTCTTGCGGAACCACAGGCTCTCGCGGTCGAGGTGAGCGCTCCACAGCGGCGAGGTGCCTTTAGTCCTCGTTGTTGAGCCACAGGCTCCGACTTGGGTGCAGTAGATAGTCCACTTCCTTCAAATAGGAGAACTTCCCGAAGAGCAAGAGGAAGCTGAATGAGTAGCCAAACAGGGTGAATTTGAAGTGCATCTGCCGGGAAGACAGACTAAAGCTGTTGGTAGAGATACACGAGGGCATGTGTGGCTCTCACATTGGATCAAGAGCCCTGGTTGGCAAAGCTTTCTGACATGGTTTCTATTGGCCCACAGCCCTCCAGGATGCAACTGAGTTAGTCACCAAGTGTGAAGCCTGCCAGTTCCACTCCAAGAACATCCATCAACCAGCTCAAGCTATCCAGACAATCCCTTTATCCTAGCCATTTTCGGTCCGGGGGCTCAATATCTTGGGGCCCTTCCCCTGTGCTGCTGGGGGCTTTGAATTCTTGTACGTCGCAATTGACAAGTTTACAAAGTGGACGGAAGTGGAGCCAGTGAGGAAGGTGACCGCACAGTCAGCTGTCAAGTTCTTGAAAGGATTGGTGTGCCATTTTGGAGTACCCGCCAAGGTGATCACCAATAATGGAACCCAATTCATGAGCCACACTTTCATGCAGTACATCCAAAACCTTAGAAGCAAGGTCTCCTTTGCTTCTGTTCCTCATCCCCGGAGCAATGGACAAGTTGAGAGGATGAATGCAGAAGTGTTGTGTGGACTCAATACGAGGACTTTTGATAAGTTGAAAAAATGCGGCAGGCGTTGGATTGATGGGCTGCCGGTGGTTCTTTGGTCCCCCCGTACGACACCGAATCGAGCCACCAGCCAGACTCCCTTCTCCCTAGTGTATGGGGTAAAAGCAGCACTCCCCACGGAACTCATATATGGGTCACCTCGAGTACTTTCCTACGATGAAGTAGAGCAAGAGTAGCTTCGGCATGATGATGTAGTGCTCCTCGAGGAAGATCGTCTCCGGGCTGTTGTGCATGTTGCACGCTACCAGCAAGCCCTGCGCCGCGGTCATAGTCATAGGGTCCATGCCCGGAGCCTTGAGGAAGGCAACCTTGTCCTTAGGCTTGTTCAGTCCGCCAAGAGTTCCAACAAGTTGACTCCAAAGTGGGAAGGCCCTTACCGGGTAATATGAGTCACCAGACCTGGTGCAGTCCGTCTAGAGACTGAAGATGGCATTAAGGTGGAAAACTCATTGAATTTTGAGCATCTTCACAAGTTCTACACGTAAGGCGCGACTGCCAGGCTCAGCCCCAGTAGCCACCTTTTTGTACAAGCCTTGTCGATGTGCATGTAACCCTTTGTACAAAGCCAGGCACAGACCCTGTGCAAAGATAATAAAACAAAGCGCTGGCGCCTCAAAACTTGCATGCATGTTTATTTTAGCATGATTATGCCATGATCATTTAGAAAAGGTCGTATGCTGCTGTTTTTTCCCCTGTGCTAACTACAAGGCCCCTGCCGTGGATAAAATCCTGAGGAGAAGAAGTGAGAATGATCTTGCATATTGACCCCCCGACAACACAAAGCAGATAAGTTCATTTTTAATCACCCATAGTGCACCTCTATATGAGAGGCTTGTGCATAGAAAAACCTTGTCACCCTCCAACATTTGTGCTCCTATCTTTTGATTCAAAGATTACTTCGGTCAGGATGGTCATAGCGGCATTTGGGAAAAAGGGTTAACAAGGGGCCAGTTCCCTTCCATGCTCCTAACCCGCCAAGCTGAGCCTCACAACAGCAATGGAAGGGACCGGCAAGATGTCTAGTCAGAAAACCTTGTTTACTTGAGAGTATAGAGGAGTCATTCCTCCACATGGACATGATACATGCACAAGTGCCCGACAAGTATATACTTTTTCATTAATACGCAGATCAACAAGTACAAACCTTACTGGGTACAAATAAGGTTGACAAGATTACATATTTAAGACTAAAACTTGGCAGACGCCTATATCTTTTGAATTGAAAAAGGATAAGTGCCTTGTAATTCCTTTCTTGTCCCTCTCCTCCTCGGAACTACAGTGGAAGGTGAAGAAGGCAAAAGGAGCATCTGGGTAGAAGCCCTGCATGACCCTGCCAAGGCCTGCGGGATGCAGCCTGACAAGATCGGGATGGCGCAATGAAGGCGATGGACGGAGGGAGCGGTTAGGTGATGCCTTGGTCACCACCGCCAGGACCAGAGGAACACGACAAGAGGGACACACGCAGGGAAGACGAAGCCGGAGTCCATGAGGAAGCCTGCCGGGGTCCAACTGGAGGAGGCAGAGACATCCACACCCAATGCCTTGGCAAATCGCTTTGTTGGGGAGAAGACCAGGTGCAGATGATGGTGTTGCCGGCGCCTAGCTGACGGTGAAGGTGCGTTTGGCGCTCAGCTGGAGTCTGAACTGCCGTCCTCCTACTCGGCGCTGTCGTCATCATCGTCACTGTCCTCTTCATCGTTGTCGCTCGAGTAGGAGCTTTCATCGTCGAGCTCTCCATGCAGCAACCTAAGTGAGCACCCAAACGCCCGAAGACCTTGATGGAGAGCAAGTTGGCCTCCATTAATTTAAAATGGAGAACGTGCCCCTGTCGGTGTCAAAGCTGGCGGATCTCGGGTAGGGGGTACCGAACTGTGCGTCTAAGGCTAATGGTAACAGGAGGCGGGGGACACAATGTTTACCCAGGTTTGGGCCCTCTCTATGGAGGTAATACCCTACTTCCTGCTTGATTGATCTTGATGATATGAGTATTACAAGTGTTGATCTACCACGAGATCGTAGAGACTAAACCCTAGAATCTAGCCTATGGTATGATTGTTGTTGTCCTACGGACTAAAACCTCCTGTTTATATAGACACCGGAGGGGGTTAGGGTTACACAGAGTCGGTTACAGAGAAGGAAATCTACATATCTGAATTGCCAAGCTTGCCTTCCACACAAAGGAGAGTCCCACCCGGACACGGGACGAAGTCTTCAATCTTGTATCTTCATAGTCCAATAGTCCGGCATACGCATATAGTCCGGATGTCCGAGGACCCCCTAATCCAAGACTCCCTCAGTAGCCCCTGAACCAGGCTTCAATGATGATGAGTCCAGCACGCAGATTATCTTTGGCATTGCAAGGTGGGTTCCTTCTCCGAATACTCCAAGGTAGATTTTGAACACATGAATCGTGTCTGGCTCTGCAAAACAAATTCCACATACCACCATAGAGAGCACAATTTTTCACGAATCTAATCTGCTGACAATTTTTCATAGCGTGTCATCATGCCGTGGCCCGGTCATTATGCGAACCATTTTTCTCAACCTGCTACTGCACGTATTGCGAGGCGGGTTATTGGCACGTCTTGTCGAAGCAAAAATCGTGTCCCCTTATCACGGGATTCTCATCAATACGGGTGTGGGTAACCCAACCGCGCCATCAACACGGCGCTTGGGGAATAAGCGAGTTTACAGGGCAAGTGGGGAGGCACAGGATTCCTGCTGCCTTTATAAGGAGATAAGGACTCCTCCTTTTTCACCCACGCCTTCTCCTTCCTCTGCTCATCCATTCTCTCCCACTCGAGCTCCAGTGCCCAAGCGTTCATCTTCTCTGCCCATAAAGGCCCTCCGAAAATGTCTGGATCTGGATCAGGAGGCAAGTGGATGGCCTCTACCGTCCGGGAGAAGGATATCAAAAAGCTTCGGGAGGCCGGGTATCTGGCCAAGAAAATCAGCCATCGTCTCCCGACGGCGGAACAGGTCGTCCCAACCCTGGAACCCCACGAGAGGGTTGTATTCCTCCCTCATTTTGTCCGCGGGCTAGGGTTTCCCCTCCACCCATTCGTTCGCGGCATCATGTATTACTACGAGATCGATTTTCACGATCTATCCCCCAATTCCTTCTTCAACATCTTGACATTCATCGTCGTGTGCGAGGCCTTTCTCCGCATCTCGCCACACTTTGGCTTATGGCTGAAGATTTTTAATGTGAAGCCCAAGGTAGTGAGCGGCGAGCACGCCGGGTGTGAAGGCGCCATGGTGAGCAAGATGCCCAACGTCACATGGCCATCACGTACTTTCAATGATTCCGTCAAAGAGTGGCAACAGCAGTGGTTCTACATCACTGAGCCGCGCGGCACGGAATGGGCTGCTGCTCCCGAATTCTGATCTGGAGCTCCCCTGCGGCTTACGTCCTGGCCCAAGAAGGGCCTGAATTGGTCTTCACCCAATGAGTTGTCGGTGCTCTAGACGCGCGTCGAAGATATGGAAGACAAGAATATCAAACTTGTCAATGTAGTCCAAGTGATGTTAGTTCGCCAGATTCTTCCTTGTCAACACAGGGCCTGCAATTTATGGGAATTTGACCCGGCCAAGCACCAGACCCTGCTAGAATTCTTTGGATCCTCGCACAAAGATATCTGGAAGGTGTTCTTTAAGTCCGGCAAATCGTGGCCAGACTCAGCCGAGGACTGCGGGTACCAACTATCTCGTCCTGCAAGTTCGGTACGTCACTGTATGTTGGCAAGTCATACGTCTTATTTGCACAATTCAAGGGAAATGCTTAATGTGTTTTCCACAACTCTCCCAGGGATGGACGAAGAAGGCGGGGAGGATCTACTGTCCGGCCCCACTGCCAGAAGAACTGGCCGGCCCACTTCTGACGAAGATGCTGGTCCTGGCGCCTTACAAGGCGTCGAAGAAGAAGGCCAAGAAGGAGGCCAAAGAGACCAGGGGCGGCCTTCGTCGCCGCGGCACTTTGGACAAAATATCCAAAGACTCTGAGGCCCACTGTTCCTCCAAAGAGGACGAGGAAGAGAAGGAAAAGCAATCCCCAATGAGGGGAAGAAAGAAAAGGATGGCCTCCACATCCTTGGAGGCCGAGTCACCTAAGAAGGGGAAAAAACCCTTTCCGGAGGAGTCTGCCACCGCTACCGACAGCAGCCCGGAGTGGGATCCCAGGGCCCAGCCCCTGGTGAGATCGTGAGTATATAAAACCTGAACACGTTACGCATCCAGACTCACTATTGTATGGTGTTTAGTCATTGAGCCATGCCCTTTTTCTTTATAGTCCCGCGAGGTCCCGTACCGAACAATCCTCATCGGAGGATTTACTGAGCTCGGATGCTATGGATAGCGGGACACCCCCAAAGGCCCCCTCCCCAAAACACGTGAGTGGTACCGAGGCATCGTCCCAAAGGGACCTAGGCCAAGGAGGGGGCGAAAAGACCATCAAGGCAGCGCCAGGGGGTCAAACTTTGGTGGTCGGACACACGGGAGAAAAGGCTCCCATGGACATCGACAGCGGGGGCTATCTCAAATTCGGCCCCCAGCCGGACACAATCCCGGAGACCGATACGGCATCGGAATCCGGTAGACAGCCTCCCTCGGCTGGAGGGAGTGCACCTGCTCCACCAGCAACCTCTGTCAAACCAGAGGTGTCGGATACTTTATCAACAGCGCTGAAAAGCGCCTCCATCATTGAGGAACACCGTGACCTTATGGGTGCGGTGATTGAGAAGATTCAGTCCGCTGAGAGTGGGCTGAATGAAGCTTGCATCAGCCTTATAACGGGCTTTGAGGTATGTTTTGTGAGGTTTCAAAGAGTGTTGTAGTATAGGTAGTATCCCCTGATACACTGTTCGGCGAAAGAAAGAACTGGACAGAGGATCAAATATATGTTCGCAGGAGACTCACCTTATGGCCTCTCTTCCTCTTTTTTGATAAGCATGCGTCAGTAGTGACTGCCGCCTCTCATACTGCGAAAGTCTTCGGACTGAAGCAGAGTCTGGAGCGGGCCGAAGAAGAAATCGGCCGAGTGAATAAGAAGTTGGAGGATAACCAAGGTATACAAAAACCTTGTTCGCATTCAGCGTGAATGAATAATTTAGTATGATGAAAATATTTTTATGGTGTGCTCTAGGGGCGACGACCAAAGTTGAGGCTCTTAAGAAGGTTGTGGCCGAAGCCGAGAAGAAGGCAGCCGCAGAGCAGGCTCTTCGCGAAAAGCACGAGGCCAGGGTTATGGAAGCTGGAGCTTCAAGAGGCCGTGAAGAAATGTGAGACCTTGGAGCAGAGTTTAACGGAGAAAGAATCCAAACTAACCAAGGCTCATCAAGCCACACGCGATGCCCGGGGGAAGCCCAAGGCACCCTGCGGGAAATCCAAGAGGCGAGGAAGATCGCGGCGGGTAAGGCTTTTGCTATGCAAAGCAAGTATTTGGGGAGAAAATCACATTGCTAACTTGAATTCGGATTTCTCCAGGGGTGTTTGCAGAGCTGCCATGCAGCATATCTGATGCCGCACAATTCTGTCGAGCCGAAGAAAGGAGCACTGCAGAGAAGCTCTTCTGGTAGCAGTATCTGGCGCCGGTGTATCCAGTGCCCTTTGCCGATCAGCTGAAACAGCTAATTGAACTGCATAAGGTGGCCGAACTAGCCATGAAGGATTTAATTATCCGGCTATGGCCTGCCGAGCCGATTCCCAGTAGTTACTTCGGGCTCGTAAAGCGACGTGTGAGTGCCTGCCCTTGACTTGAAGTCATCAAGTGGTCGGTCTGTATGGAAGGTGCACGAATGGCCTTCACCCGCGCGAAGGTGTGCTGGGCGAAGATGGATGCTGAAGAGCTGATGACCAAGGGACCGCCGGAGGGGAAGGAGCACCGCATGCCCGAGTTATATTATGATAGTGTCCTGAAAGGATCCCGCCTTGTGGCGGAGCAATGCGCCAAGGACATTATCTTCCCATGAATACATTCATGTTGTCCTATGTAATGTTAAACAAGGTCATTTCTATTATTTGCTGCCTATTATTTGAATTTTTTTCCTCATGTGCAGCCATTTCATATGTTAATCCTGAGAGTTGGCCAGTCGTCGACTTCTTCCCCCATGTAGGAAGTACAGGGGTGTTCGGGATAAATCTGAGCACTCTTTACCCCAGTTGTGGGTCCTTGAAGGAGGTGTTCAGCGCAATGAACCAGGCAATCGGACTATAGGGCTTTATCACTCTCACTTAGCCATAGGAGTTTGATAAAAGGAAGGTAGGTGCAGCCCCTGGTGTTCGGAAGACCGCACTAGGGGCTCTATAAGCACTTGATCGGAAGAAAAAGCCGATCCCTCGCACGCTGCATTAGTTATCGCATAATGCGGAAGAAATCCTTCAAGATTTTGGAACCTCTCGAACAGCTGACCAGCTCTTGCCGTATCATGACAGTCAGTTTTCGGCTTTCTCTACTGAGGCGCTCGTCCGGAAAAACCGGGACACAATCGCAGTAGTTCTCCCTGTGCCACCTTAGTCGATATAGCAGAACGTAAGGCGGCAAAACATGGGATCCGGGCAAACCCAACTATAGACCCAAGACATGATTCGGAGCCGATGCATATAATGCTATAAGTTCGGGGTGCCGAATGACCGTGAAGGTGTTCAGACTTTATTGCCGTGTTATGGGTACAACTAGGCCCCTGACGTATTAAGGCATATCGTAGTATACGGATGCCATTTGAAAAAGGATATCAATAAGAAAGAGCAGCAAGTAAACGTCATATAAAGCCACATATTGCAATTGAATAATACATCGAACCGTACGAGTACAAATAGTGTGATAAAAGGAAATATGACTTCGGAACTTGTTGTGACCGGGGGAGGGAAGCCGTGTGCGGATCCGGGTAATAATCGGATGATCATCAAGGGGAATATCTAATGATTCCCGTACGCAATCGAGCTATTTCCTTCCTTGGTATGTTCGCCCTCTCGTAGGCCTAGTCGCGAGTGATGGCCTACAAAAGTGGACCTGCAAAGAAAATGCAAAAACTTTTGTGTGCCACGGAGCGGTTAAGCCGCAGTGTGTGGCGTATCCTAGCTTTGCCTCCATTTACTGCTGGAGTGTTTTAATTGAGCTCCCGATGAGCCGGGCTATCCTGCCGCGAAGTAGTTCGGACTCCTTTGATGGTGTCTAGAAGCTTGGGCGTCGACTCAGGGTTCGATTGAGAGATGCCCCTCGTTGCTTCTACTGTGAAGGCGGCGGTGTACTCTTCGGCACAGAGGGAGCGTTTGGCCTTGCCAATAACTGTTATGACGCCGTGCGGACCGGGCATCTTGAGCTTAAGGTAGGCATAATGTGGCACTGCGTTGAATCGAGCAAACGCGGTTCGTCTGAGCAGTGCATGATAGTTACTGCGAGAAGGGACGATGTCGAAGATTAACTCTTCAGTGCGGTAATTATTCTGTGGTCCAAAGACTACCTCCAGAGTGATGGAGCCTGTACTACAGGCCTCCACGCGTGGTATAACACCCTTAAAGGTGGTTTTAGTGGGTTTGATCATTGAGGGACCGATACCCATCTTATGCATTGTGTCCTGATACAGCAGGTTCAGACTGCTGCCTCCATCCATAAGGACTTGTGTGAGGTGGAATCTGTCAATTATTGGGTCCGGGACTAGTGCGGCCGAATTGGCCTGACTGGTATTGGCCGAGCGATCCTTACGGTCAAAGGTGATCGGACCGGACGACCATAGGTCGTATTTTGGGGCGATTGGCTCAGTTGCGTCGCCATCCCTGAGAGTGCACATCAGCTCCCGCTTGGGAATATGGGTGGCGTTTATCATGTTCATCGTTTTGATTTGCAAGGGAAATTTCTTTTGTCCTCCTGTGTTCGGTGGCCGGGGCTCCTCGTCGTCGTCATCGCTTTGCGACCCCTTCTCCTTGTTTTCAGCACCTGACCTGTTGGCTTGTTTGAAGACCCAACATTCTCTGTTAGTATGATTGGCTGGTGTTCCTGGGGTGCCATGAATTTGGCATGGACGGTCGAGTATACGGTCCAGACTGGACTCGCCAGGACTGTTTCTTTTAAATGGCTTCTTCCATTGACCGGGCTTGGAGCCACTCAATCCGGCATTGACGGACGTGTCTTCGGTGTTGTCGCCGTTATTCCGCCACTTATTTTTGCTGTGTTGGGGCTCGGTGTCGCTTCTTGCTTCAGAAGCCCCCGGTTTGCTTGAGGTGTTGTTGTTACGAGCCAACCAGCTATCTTTGCCCACACAAGATAGGGTCATGAGTGTCGTGAGGGATGCCATAGATTTCTGCTTCTCTTGGCCGAGGTGTTGGGCAAGCCATTCGTCGCGGATGTTATGCTTAAAGGCCGCTAGGGCTTCGGCATCCGGACAATCGATAATTTGGTTCTTTTTAGTTAGGAACCGAGTCTAGAATATCCTAGCTGACTCTCCGGGCTGTTGGGTTATATGACTTAAATCATCAGCATCCGGAGTTCGTACATAAGTGCCCTGGAAGTTGTCCAGGAATGCGTCTTCCAGGTTCTACCAACTTCCAATAGAGTTTGCCGACAAACTATTCAGCCAATGCCGAGCTGGTCCTTTGAGTTTTAGTGGGAGGTATTTGATGGCATGCAGATCATCGCCGCGGGCCATGTGAATGTGGAGAAGGAAATCTTCTATCCATACCGTGGGGTATGTAGTCCCGTCGTAGGGCTCGATATTCACGAGCTTAAACCCTTCTGGGAGTTCATGCTCCATTACTTCGTCAGTGAAGCATAGGGGGTGTGCGGCGCCTCTATGCCGGGCTATATCATGACGTAGCTCAAATGAGTCTGGTCTATTGTATTCGGCCCGGCCGGATGTGTATTTAGTATATCCGGCGTGGCGGTCGTCGTCACGCATTGGGGCGCGCCCCTTGATCCATAGATCGATCTTGACTGTCCTGCTTTGTTGTCCAGTTCGTCTCGCAGGTCATGTGTGTAGCCCCGGTCCTTTGTGTTTTTATTTGTTTGGCGACGGGGTGTGGGCTAGTGTTCGGGCTGATACGCCGCTTTGTCTCGGCCACGAGGTGGACGGTCAGCCGCATCCTGCGCAGGTAGTCTAGGCTCTAGTGCCTCTTCCTCGAATTGAGGTAACAACCTGCGCTTCGGGTAACTTTTGGTTGGGCGCTCGAGTCCGTATTCCTTAGCTACCAGGACTTCAGTCCATCTATCGGTTAGCAGATCTTGATCAGCTTGAAGCTGCTGCTGTTTCTTCTTCGGGCTTTTTGCAGTGGCTATAAGCCGACACTTGAAGCGCTCCTGCTCGACGGGATCCTCTGGCACGATAAATTCTTCGTCGCCGAGGCTCACCTCGTCTTCAGAGAGAGGCATGTAATTGTCATCCTCCGAGTCTCCATCTATTGCATTTTCATCAAGGCTAGCTTGCCCATCCTCCCGTCCGGCTTGCTCCAAGCTTGGCTGAGCGGGATTGTTTTCGTCTTTGGCATCGTCCGGATTGCTATAGTCTCTTGTGCTGGTATTACTATTCTTGCTATGGCGGGGCTTAGAGCGGCGCCGCTGATGCCAACACTTAGATTGCTTCACAGGATTATCCTCCGTTGCCTCGTCGCCATTTATTTCTTTGGGTGTGTCAACCATATATATATATATATATATATATATATATATATATATATATATATATATATCATATGATGAGATGGCTGTCCAGCGCCCTGTGGGCGGTGGTTCCTGTTCTTCTCCTGCATCGTCGTCCATACCGTCGATGTCTTCGGAGTCGAAATCGAGCACGTCGGTTAAGTCATCGACAGTGGCTATTAAGTGGGTGGTGGGTGGGTAGCGAATTTCTTCGTCCGCTTCCCACTCAAGCCGGACATAGTTCGGCCTAGAGTCTCCTGATAGGGAGAGAGATTTTAACGAGTTCAGCACATCACCCAAGGGCGAGTGCCGAAAGATATCCGCGGAGGTAAACTCCATGATAGGCGCCCAATCAGATTCGATAGGCACGGATGCGCGCAGTTTGGAGCCTATGGTCGGAGACGAGTCCGAGGGCCCGATGACATAGACCTCATTGGAGGTGAAGTCTGTGTTCGGCTCTATCGCCAATGAGTATGCAGCCTCCGTGGCGGGGTTCATCCACCCGTCCTCGGATGGCACGATCTGCTCCAGATTTAGGGCCGGGGCAGCTGCAGGTGTGATCTCCTGAACACCGTCCGATGGCAGATCTATGTCATGATCATCGTGACTGTACAGTGCACCTGCTATGGGCTCGAATCCGTCGAAGATCAAGTCTCCGCGGATATCGGCAGTGTAGTTCAGACTTCCAAACCTGACCTAATGGGTAGGGGCGTAACTATCGATCTGCTCCAGATGGCCAAGCGAGTCGGCCGCAGTGCGAAGCCACCGAATACGAAGATCTGTCCGGGAAGGAAGACCTCACCCTGGATCGCATCATTGTGGATGATTGAAGGAGCCATCAAGCCTTATGGTGACGACACAGTGGAATCTCTCAATGAAAGCACCAATGTCGGTGTCAAAACCGGCGGATCTCGGGTAGGGGGTCCCGAACTATGCGTCTAAGGCTAATGGTAACAGGAGGCGGGGGACACAATGTTTACCCAGGTTCGGGCCCTCTCTATGGAGGTAATACCCTACTTCCTGCTTGATTGATCTTGATGATATGAGTATTACAAGAGTTAATCTACCACGAGATCGTAGAGGCTAAACCCTAGAAACTAGCCTATGGTATGATTGTTGTTGTCCTACGGACTACACCCTCCGGTTTATATAGACACCGGAGGGGGTTAGTGTTACACAGAGTCGGTTACATAGAAGGAAATCTACATATCCGAATTGCCAAGCTTGCCTTCCACGCAAAGGAGAGTCCCACACGGACACGGGACGAAGTCTTCAATCTTGTATCTTCATAGTCCAACAGTCCAGCATACACATATAGTCCGGCTGTCCGAGGACCCCCTAATCCAGAACTCCCTCAGCCCCACTGCCAAGCTATAGGCACGAACAAAGGTTTTCCAGCCACGCCGGATAAGCATGACATGGGGCGCAGGGAACTCTACGTCTGCCCGCATGCTGCCATTGCAGCAACCCCATATGTGTAGCTTCAATCCTGGCGGTTGTTCTACCTCCATCACCCTTGAAAAGGGAGTAGGACGCCAAAGACGGCTGCGCAGGGGCCCGCGCAACTTGACGATGAACTCCAACAGCTGGTCCCCGATGTGGCCCTCCATAGGGCCAGGACGGCTGGGGAGGGGCGACCAGGGCACCGTTGTGTCCTCCTCAACCTTGACCGCCGCGGCGGCCCCGCCCATGTCCTGCGGTGCCACCTTGCGCGCTAGATTCTGCCCATGCCTCCCCAATTGGGGCAGGGAGGCGTTGTTGAGAAGAAACCCTTGTCGCCACTAATGGAGCTCGACCACGCCCTCTTTCCCTCACCATAGTGGAAGAAGGATGCAAGAAGAAGGAGATATGTGTGGGTGAGCCCCTCCCCCGCGCCTCCTTTTATAGGGGAGCATGGCCAGGGGCTGGTTCCTCACCACCCAAAAGGCAACCGCCCCACTCCACCAATCCAGTCCCTCTGCATCACTGACGACGTCCAGAATCATCGACCGCCCACCCGCGCCTATCGACGATGCTGGGTTTTCTTCCATGGCACTCATTCCCGTGCCGTACACGTCCGCCACCAACCCTGCGCAACTCATGCAACATACGTGGCGGAAATGGCAAGAGTAGTGGGATGGGAGAAATGGCAGTTACCTCCCTGTGAACGTGGGCAGCCCGCGGGCCATTACGTGGATAACCCCACGTTGTTCGGCATGACTCACGGAAAAACTGGAAACTGATTCCATCACACTGTTAATGAAGAAGCAAGGAGAATATCAAGAGGGACATAAATCCCATAGCGGCATGGCTCAGGTGCTCGCTTGTGTATTTGTTGGGGCCTACCTCAACAATGCCCAGCGACACGTATGGGCCAAGCCTGGGGGCTCCTGTCGATGCAACAGACATTCACGTTCGCTGCCCGGACTCATACACAGTGTGCTCGCAGCACATGTCCGGCACCAATGTGTAGTTCAAGGCCAAGCCAGAGAAACCACTCTTTGTGAGATCAAGGAGCGGATTAAGAAGACCAAGTCAACATACAAGACAATAGAGCACATCTTGGGAAGGCCTCCCTTGTCGGGCAGGAGGGTCCGGCCAGATCGAGGTCACCCCAAGGACAAGTCCAAGATTGCCACGACAGGCTTGCTGGGGTCGCCAAGGGTAAGAGTTCCCGCCAAGGCACCGCCGCTCCATTTCATCGCAACACAAATCACCTGTTAATGCAGTGTCGAGCCTCCAAATGATTAGGTGGCTTCCACTAAGCACGTGGCAGCCCATTGGAAAATAGGTTACACCCATTTGGCACCCATCCAGAGGCATGTTGAACAGATAAGCAAAGGATGATTAAGCGGCACGGCAGGCTTGCCGGGCTTCACACTTAGCACGACACCTAACAGTGCATTTAATGCACTTTGTCCTAACTGTCGGAGTTAGCTGTGATAAGCAAAGGATGATTAATCGACGCGGCATGCTTGCCGGGCTTCACCCTCAGCACGATACCTGGTGTTGGAAATATGCCCTAGAGGCAATAATAAATTAGTTATTATTATTATATTTCCTTTTTCATGATAATCGTTTATTATCCATGCTATAATTGTATTGATAGGAAACTCAGATACATGTGTGGGTACATAGACAACACCATGTCCCTAGTAAGCTTCTAGTTGACTAGCTCATTGATCAATAGATGGTTATGGTTTCCTGACCATGGGCATTGGATGTCGTTGATAACGGGATCACATCATTAGGAGAATGATGTGATGGACAAGACCCAATCCTAAGCCTAGCACAAAGATAGTGTAGTTCGTATGCTAGAGCTTTTCTAATGTCAAGTATCATTTCCTTAGACCATGAGATTGTGCAACTCCCGTATACCGTAGGAATGCTTTGGGTGTACCAAATGTCACAACATAATTGGGTGGCTATAAAGGTGCACTACGGGTATCTTGAAAGTGTCTGTTGGGTTGGCACGAATCGAGACTGAGATTTTTCACTCCGTGTAACAGAGAGGTATCTCTGGGCCCAATCGGTAGGACATCATCATAATGTGCACAATGTGACCAAGGGGTTGATCACGGGATGATGTGTTATGGAACAAGTAAAGAGACTTGCCGGTAACAAGATTGAACAAGGTATCGGGATACCGACGATCGAATCTCGGGCAAGTACAATACCGCTTGACAAAGGGAATTGTATACGGGATTGATTGAGTCCTCGACATCATGGTTCATCCGATGAGATCATCGTGGAACATGTGGGAGCCAACATGGGTATCCAGATCCCGCTGTTGGTTATTGACCGGAGAACGTCTTGGTCATGTCTGCATGGTTCCCGAACCCGTAGGGTCTACACACTTAAGGTTCGATGACGCTAGGGTTATAGGGAATAGATATATGTGGTTACCGAATGTTGTTCAGAGTCCCGGATGAGATCCCAGACATCACGAGGAGTTCTGAAATGGTCCGGAGGTAAAGATTTATATATGGGAAGTCCTGTTTTGGTCATCGGAAAGGTTTTGGGTGCTATCGGTAACGTACCGGGACCACCGAGAGGGTCCTGGGGGTCCACCAAGTGGGGACACCGGCCCCAGAGGGCTGCATGGGCCAAGTGTGGGAGGGGACCAGCCCCAGGTGGGCTGGTGCGCCCCCCCCACAAGGGCCCAAGGCGCCTAGGGTTTGGGGAGGGGGTGCCTCCACCTTACTTGGGGGGCAAGTTTCCCCTCTCCCCCCCTTGGCCGCACCCTAGATGGGTTTTGGGGCTGCCGCCACCCCTAGGGAGGGAACCCTAGATGGGGGTGCAGCCCCTTACCTTCCCCTATATATACTTGAGGTGTTGGGGGCTGCAAACACAAGAGTTTCCACCTCTCCCTAGCGCAGCCGTACCTCTCTTTCTCCTTGTCTCTCGCGGTGCTTGGCGAAGCCCTGCTGGATTACCATGCTCCTCCATCACCAGCACGCCATTGTGCTGCTGCTGGATGGAGTCTTCCTCAACCTCTCCCTCTCTCCTTGCTGGATCAAGGCGTGGGAGACGTCACCGGGCTGTACGTGTGTTGAACGCGGAGGTGCCATCCGTTCGGCACTAGAATCTCCGGTGATTTGGATTACGACGAGTACAACTCCTTCAACCCGGTTCTCTTGAACGCTTCCGCTTAGCAATCTACAAGGGTATGTAGATGCACTCTCCTTCCCCTTGTTGCTAGATTACTCCATAGATTGATCTTGGTGTTGCATAGAAAATTTTGAATTTCTGCTACGTTCCCCAACAGTGGTATCAGAGCCAGGTTTATTGCGTAGATTCTATGCACGAGTAGAACACAAAGTAGTTGTGGGCATTGATTTTGTTCAATATGCTTACTATTACTAGTCTTATCTTGATTCGGCAGCATCGTGGGATGAAGCGGCCCGGACCGACCTTACACGTACTCTTACATGAGACAGGTTCCACCGACTGACATGCACTTGTTGCATAAGGTGGCTAGCGGGTGCCAGTCTCTCCCACTTTAGTTGGATCGGATTCGATGAAAATGGTCCTTATGAAGGGTAAATAGCAATTGACATATCACGTTGTGGTTTTTGCGTAGGTAAGAAACATTCTTGCTAGAAACCCATAGCAGCAACGTAAAACATGCAAACAACAATTAGAGGACGTCTAACTTGTTTTTGCTGGGTATGCTATGTGATGTGATATGGCCAAAAAGGAATGTGATGAATGATATGTGATGTATGAGATTGATCATGTTCTTGTAATAGGAATCACGACTTGCATGTCGATGAGTATGACAACCGGCAGGAGCCATAGGAGTTGTCTTTATTTATTGTATGACCTGCGTGTCACTGAACAACGCCATGTAATTACTTTACTTTATTGCTAAACCGTTAGCCATAGTAGTAGAAGTAATAGTTGGCGAGACAACTTCATGGAGACACGATGATGGAGATCATGATGATGGAGATCATGGTGTCATGCTGGTGACGATGATGATCATGGAGCCCTGAAGATGGAGATCAAAAGGAGCAAAATGATATTGGCCATATCATGTCACTTTTTGATTGCATGTGATGTTTATCATGTTTATGCATCTTATTTGCTTAGAACGACGGTAGTAAATAAGATGATCCCTCATTAAAATTTCAAGAAAGTGTTCCCCCTAACTGTGCACCGTTGTGAAAGTTCGTTGTTTCGAAGCACCACGTGATGATCGGGTGTGATAGATTCTAACATTCACATACAACGGGTGTAAGCCAGATTTACACACGCGAAACACTTAGGTTGACTTGACGAGCCTAGCATGTATAGACATGGCCTCGGAACACAAGAGACCGAAAGGTCAAGCATGAGTCGTATAGTAGATACGATCAACATGAAGATGTTCACCGATGATGACTAGTCCGTCTCACGTGATGATCGGACACGGCCTAGTTGACTCGGATCATGTAATCACTTAGATGACTAGAGGGATGTCTATCTGAGTGGGAGTTCATAAGATGAACTTAATTATCCTGAACATAGTCAAAAGATTCTTGCAAATTATGTCATAGCTCGTGCTTTAGTTCTACTATTTTAGATATGTTCCTAGAGAAAATTTAGTTGAAAGTTGATAGTAGCAATTATGCGGACTGGGACCGTAAACTAAGGATTGTCCTCATTGCTTCGTAGAAGGCTTATGTCCTTAATGCACCGCTCGATGTGCTGAACCTCGAACGTCGTCTATGGATGTTGCGAACATTTGACATACACGTTTTGATAACTACGTGATAGTTCAGTTAAACGGTTTGGAGATGAGGCACCAAAGACGATTTCGAAACGTCGCGGAACATGTGAGATATTTCGAGGGCTGAAATTGGGATTTCAGGCTCGTGCCCACGTCAAGAGGTATAAGACCTCCGACGATTTTCTTAGCCTGCAAACTAAGGGAGAAAAACTCAATCGTTGAGCTTGTGCTCAGATTGTCTGAGTACAACAATCACTTGAATCGAGTGGGAGTTGATCTTCCAGATGAGATAGTGATGTTTCTCCAAAGTCATTGCCACCAAGCTGCTAGAGCTTCATGATGAACTATAACATATCAGGGATAGATATGATGATCCTTGAGATATTCGCGATGTTTGACACCACGAAAGTAGAAATCAAGAAGGAGCATCAATTGTTGATGGTTGGTAAAACCACTAGTTTCAAGAAGGGCAAGGGCAAGAAGGGATACTTCATGAAACGGCAAAACAGTTGCTGCTCTAGTGAAAACCCAAGGTTGAACCCAAACCCGAGACTAAGTGCTTCTGTAATGAGAGGAACGGACACTAAAGCAGAACCACCCTAGATACTTTGTAGATAAGAAGGCATGCAAGGTCGACGGAAGTATATTGGATATACATTATGTTAATGTGTACTTTACTAGTACTCCTAGTAGCACCAGGGTATTAGATACCGGTTCGGTTGCTAAGTGTTGGTAACTCGAAATAAAAGCTACGGAATAAACGGAGACTAGCTAAAGGTGAGCTGACGATATGTGTTGGAAGTGTTTCCAAGGTTGATGTGATCAAGCATCGCACGCTCCCTCTACCATCGAGATTGGTGTTAAACCTAAATAATTGTTATTTGGCGTTTGCGTTGAGCATAGACATGATTGGATTATGTCTATCGCAATACGGTTATTCATTTAAGGAGAATAATGGTTACTCTGTTTATTTGAATAATACCTTCAATGGTCTTGCACCTAAAATGAATGGTTTATTGAATCTCGATCGTAGTGATACACATATTCATGCCAAAAGATATAAGATAGTAATGATAGTACCACATACTTGTGGCACTGAGTCATATTGGTATAAAACGCATGAAGAAGCTCCATGTTGATGGATCTTTGGACTCACTCGTTTTGAAAAGTTTGAGACATGCAAACCATGTCTATTGGTGTATATGCATGAAGAAACTCCATGCAAATGGACCGTTTGGACTCACTTGATTTTGAACACTTGAGACATGCAAATCATACCACATGGGCAAGATGACTGAAAGCCTCATTTTCAGTAAAATGGAACAAGAAAGCAACTTGTTGGAAGTAATACATTTTGATGTGTGCAGTCCAATGAGTGCTGAGGCACGCAGTGGATATCGTTATGTTCTTACTTCACGGATGATTTGAGTAGATACTGAGTATATTTACTTGATGAAACACAAGTCTGAATTATTGAATAGTTCAAGTAATTCCAGAGTGAAGTTGAAGATCATCGTGACAAGAGGATAAAATGTCTATGATATAATCATAGAGATGAGTATCTAAGTTACGAGCTTTGGCACGCAACTAAGACACTGTGGAAATTGTTTCACAATTAATACCGCCTGGAACACCATAGTGTGATGGTGTGTCCGAACATCATAGTTGCACCCTATTGGATATAGTGCGTACCATGATGTCTCTTATCAAATTACCACTATCGTTCATGGGTTAGGCATTAGAGACAACCACACTCACTTTAATAGGGCACCACGTAATTCCGTTGAGATGACACCGTTTGAACTATGGTTTGGAGAAACCTAAGTTGTCGTTTCTTAAAAGTTTGGGGCTGCGACACTTATGTGAAAAAGTTTCAGGTTGATAAGCTCGAACCCAAAGCGGATAAATACATCTTCATAGGATACCCAAAATGGTTGGGTATACCTCCTATCTCAGATCTGGAAGCAAAAGTAATTGTTTATAGAAACGGGTCTTTTCTTGAGGAAAGGTTTCTCTCGAAAGAATTGAGTGGGATGATGGTGGAGACTTGATGAGGTTATTGAACCATCACTTCAACCAGTGTGTAGCAGGGCACAAGAAGTTGTTCATGTGGCACCTACGCCAATTGAAGTGGAAGCTGATGATAGTGATCATGTTGCTTCGGATCAAGTCACTACCGAACCTCGTAGGTCGACAAGGACGCGTACTACTTCAGAGTGGTACGCAATCCTGTCTTAGAGGTCATGTTGCTAGACAACAATGAACCTACGAGCTATGGAGAAGCGATGGTGGGCCCGGATTCCGACGAATGGCTCGAGGCCATAAAATCCGAGAAAGGATCCATGACTTTGGAAGAAATACTTGATGGTCGTAAGGCCGTTGGGTACAGATGGATTTTAAAAGGAAGGCAGACAATGATGGTAAGTATCACCATTAAGAAAGCTTGACTTGTCATTAAGATGTTTTCCGACAAGTTCAAGGAGTTGACTATGATGAGACTTTCTCACTCGTAGCGATGCTAAGAGTCTGTTGGGATAATATTAGCAATTACTGCATGATTTATGAAATCTTGCAGATAGGATGTCAAATCATTGTTTCCTCGATGATATCCTTGAGGAAAGATTGTATGTGATACAACTAGAAGGTTTTGTCAATCCTGAAGAACGCTAACAAATATGCAAAGCTCCAGCAATCCTTCTAAGGACTGGAGTAAGCATCTCGGAGTTGGAATGTACGCTTTGATGAGATGATCAAAGATTTTGGGTTTATACAAAGTTTATGAGAAACTTGTATTTCCAAAGAAGTGAGTGGGAGCACTATAGAATTTCTGATGAGTATATGTTGTTGACATATTGTTGATCAGAAATGATGTAGAATTTCTGGAAAGCATATAGGGTCATTTGAAAGGTGTTTTTCAATAGAAAACCTGGAATAAGCTGCTTGAACATTGAGCATCAAGATCTATGAGGATAGATCAAAAAACGCTAAATGGTACTTTCAAATGAGCACATACCTTGACATGATCTTGAAGGTGTTCAAGATGGATCAGTCAAAGAAGGAGTTCTTGCCTGAGTTGTAAGGTATGAAGTTAAGAGTTAAAGCTCGACCACGGCAGAAGAGAGAGAAAGGACGAAGGTCGTCCCCTATGCTTCAGACGTAGGCTCTATAGTATGCTATGTTGTGTACCGCACCAGAAGTGTGCCTTGCCATGAGTCAGTCAAGGGGTACAAGAATGATCCAGGAATGGATCATTGGACAGCGGTCAAAATTGTCCTTGTAGTAAATAAAGGACATGTTTCTCGATTATGGAGGTGATAAAGAGTTCGGCGTAAAGGGTTACGTCGATGCAAGCTTTAACACCTATCTGAATGACTCTGAGTAGCAAACCGGATACGTATAGTGGAGCAACCATTTGGAATAGCTCCAAGTGGAGCGTGGAAGCAGCATTTACAATATGACATAGAGAATTGCAAAATACATACGGATCTGAATATTGCAGCCCCGTTGACTAAAACCTCTCTCACAAGCAAAACATGATCAAACCCCAGAACTCATTGAGTCTTAATCACATGGTGATGTGAACTAGTTTAGTGACACTAGTAAACTCTTTGGATGTTAGTCACATGGCGATGTGACCTGTCAATGTTAATCACATGGCGATGTGAACTAGATTATTGACTCTAGTGCAAGTGGGAGACTGTTGGAAATATGCCCTAGAGGCAATAATAAATTAGTTATTATTATTATATTTCCTTGTTCATGATAATCATTTATTATCCATGCTATAATTGTATTGATAGGAAACTCAGATACATGTGTGGGTACATAGACAACACCATGTCCCTAGTAAGCCTCTAGTTGACTAGCTCGTTGATCAATAGATGGTTACGGTTTCCTGACCATGGACATTGGATGTCGTTGATAACGGGATCACATCATTAGGAGAATGATGGGATGGACAAGACCCAATCCTAAGCCTAGCACAAAGATCGTGTAGTTCGTATGCTAGAGCTTTTCTAATGTCAAGTATCATTTTCCTTAGACCATGAGATTGTGCAACTCCCGGATACCGTAGGAATGCTTTGGGTGTACCAAACGTCACAACGTAACTGGGTGGCTATAAAGGTGCACTATGGGTATCTCCGAAAGTGTCTGTTGGGTTGGCACGAATCGAGACTGGGATTTGTCACTCCGTGTAACGGAGAGGTATCTCTGGGTCCACTCGGTAGGACATCATCATAATGTGCACAATGTGACCAAGGGGTTGATCACGGGATGATGTGTTACGGAACGAGTATAGACACTTGCCGGTAACGAGATTGAACAAGGTATCGGGATACCGACGATCGAATCTAGGGCAAGTACAATACCGCTAGACAAAGGGAATTGTATACGGGATTGATTGAGTCCTTGACATCGTGGTTCATCTGATGAGATCATCATGGAACATGTGGGAGCCAACATGGGTATCCAGATCCCGCTGTTGGTTATTGACCGGAGAACGTCTCGGTCATGTCTGCATGGTTCCCGAACCCGTAGGGTCTACACACTTAAGGTTTGATGACGCTAGGGTTATAGGGAATAGATATACGTGGTTACCGAATGTTGTTCAGAGTCCCGGATGAGATCCCGGACGTCACGAGGAGTTCCGGAATGGTCCGGAGGTAAAGATTTATATATGGGAAGTCCTGTTTTGGTCACCGGAAAGGTTTTGGGTGCTATCGGTAATGTACCGGGACCACCGGGAGGGTCCCGGGGGTCCACCAAGTGGGGCCACCGGCCCTAGAGGGCTGCATGGGCCAAGTGTGGGAGGGGACCAGCCCCGGGTGGGCTGGTGCGCCCCCCCACAAGGGCCCAAGGCGCCTAGGGTTTGGGGAGGGGGCGCCTCCACCTTACTTGGGGGGCAAGTTTCCCCTCCCCCCCTTGGCCGCACCCTAGATGGGTTTTGGGGCTGCCGCCACCCCTAGGGAGGGAACCCTAGATGGGGGCGCAGCCCCTCCCCTTCCCCTATATATACTTGAGGTGTTGGGGGCTGCAAACACAAGAGTTTCCACCTCTCCCTGGCGTAGCCCTACCTATCTTTCTCCTTGTCTCTCGCGGTGCTTGGCGAAGCCCTGCTGGATTACCACGCTCCTCCATGACCACCACGCTGTTGTGCTGCTGCTGGATGGAGTCTTCCTCAACCTCTCCCTCTCTCCTTGCTGGATCAAGGCATGGGAGACGTCACCGGGCTGTACGTGTGTTGAACGGGGAGGTGCCGTCCGTTCGGCACTAGGATCTCCGGTGATTTGGATCACGACGAGTACGACTCCTTCAACCCGGTTCTCTTGAATGCTTCCGCTTAGCGATCTACAAGGGTATGTAGATGCACTCTCCTTCCCCTCGTTGCTAGATTACTCCATAGATTGATCTTGGTGTTGCGTAGAAAATTTTGAATTTCTGCTACGTTCCCCAACACCTAGCAGTGCATTTAATGCACTTTGTCCTAACTGCCCGAGTTTGGTATGATAGCATTGTTAGCTGTCTAATCACTAGATAATGACAGTTTTGCCACTATGGTTACACCTTGAGCTATAAAAGGAGGCCCACGGCAACCTAGAGAGGGATTCAGACCCCTGCACACTTGTACGTGCGTAGCCGCTCTCCCCGAGCCACCTTGCCGGGCTTGAGCACTGCGTGTTCATCGTGTCCCTCCATCCAATCCACCAAAAAGCAGGAGTAGGGTTTTATGCCTCACGGCAGCCCGAACCTGGGTAAAATCTCCTGTGTCATCGCCGTCGCGCTGCCTCATGTCTTTCGCTCTTTGTGCAATGTGAGCTTCCCCTTGCCGAACCACAAAGGGGTTCATGGCCCCATAGGTGATTGTGTTCTCCCACGTCACCATGGCACTTCATATGTATAAATTTTTTGAAACGGGTCTCCATTTGAAAAGTCACATGCATGGCGATTTGTGTAAATGGAACAAAAAAAACATGCACACACACACACAAAAAATCAAGTGTTTATGAGCTCCCCCCGAACAAAAAAATAAGTGCACATGAAAAGCTAGAGCAACCCTCATGTCGCTCCTTCCCCAGGGGCGACACAGGCGGCGACCAAATCGCTAAGACCTCCGGCCGCCCCACCCAATCCTCCCTCTCGCCATCGCAGGTGCCTCCTGCAGGCAAATCTCTCGTGGAGCAGGTGGCAGCGGGGCTCCTTTCCCCGTGGCAGGCGGCACCTCTCACGAGCAGGGGAACTCTGGGCGAGGCAGCATCGGGCGAAGGGCGGCAACCTCGGTTCGGGCTCCTGTGTGGCCGGGGCATGGACGGCGCACGTACGCGCGGCGGCAGCTCAGATCCGTATGTGCGTGTGGGGCGCAGATGGACAGCCGAGCGTGATGGTGGCTGGCGGGCGCGGTGACCCGCTGGGCGTGGCGGGGGTGCTGCTCTAGAGTGCGAGGTGCGATGCGGTGGGAGAACCTGCTCGTCTGCTCTGCTGCTTCGCTTGTGCGGCTCCGATTGGATCTGGTGCGAGGTGCATCAATTTGGGTGTTGCGCTTTGCGATGCGGTGTTGGTTGCTGCAGTGGTGGTGGCCATGGTGGTGCTGCGGTGGTGGACGGCGGCTTTGGCGAGGGGGTGGTGCGTGTCTGGTCATGGTGGATCATGGGACCCCGTGGCCACAATGAGGTCGGTCTCAGTAGGTGGTGGCTGGTGGGTGGCGGCGAGTGGTGGCAGGTGGTTGGCGCATCTCCGGGAGAAATCTTTGCTCCGGCCTTCATCGAAGCTGGCGACGGCGGCGCCCACGGGTGTTGTGATCTTTCTTAGAAGCGCCCTCGTTGAGGTGTGCTCCTCCTCCCCACAGCTTTGGCTCTGGACGGAAACCTCAGATCCGCTGGATAGGGCGATGGAGGCGTCTTCACGTCTTTCTCCTCCTTGGGGGCATCGTCTCGGAGCCGGCTACGACTAGGAAACTGGTGGGTTGCAGCATCTTTGCTGCTGGTTTGCTGAGGCGGGGCACTGGTTTCTTTTTGGCAATGATAATGGCGTCAAGAGCAGGTTGGGTCGCGGCGTAGACTCGGTAGTCGGTTCTTCCCGGTGTGTCTGAAGTGCTCTTCTATGGGTTCCTTGGTTGCTTTAAAGTCGGAGCTGCGGTGGAGCGGGTCCAGGTGGTGACGATGACAGACACTCGGTGATCGTTTGCGAAGGGCATGGTCCATGCAAGTCCTGCATATTTCCTTGTGATGCTTGTCGTCAAAGTCGGAGCTGCCAGCTGCTTGCGCGTGTGGCCATCCGTTGGCATGTGTCGTCGTGGCTTGTGCGACTGCTTGCGGGTTCGCTTCAATGATGGAGCTCTATGGTGAAGTCGGAGTCGCCCGTTCGGGGAAACCGGTGATGAGGATGACGCTTGCGACTCCTCGGCGGATGTCTTTCTTCTTTGCAGTTTCGGGTTCCATGTTGGTGGTCAGGTTGGCCAGTGGTGCCCATGTCATATGGGTTGGCTTGTATCGGTTTTAGCCCAGTTTTCCACCAATTAACCGGACAATTCTCTTCTTCTTAATCAATGAAAATGACAAGTCTTTTGCTTTGTTTTAAAAAAATTAGGTGCATAATCCTCACGTACAAACCTTAAGATTTCCTTGAGACCATACCGTAACCAACAAGTTGTTAGCCTCCCATCGGTACCATCGCTGGTCCTCCTCGTCTCTAGTGGCCGTAGTATCATGGAGGCGTAATGAACCTTGGCTCTTGTCAGTGCGAGGGATCTTGCTCCATTTTTAGGTATTTTTGTTAGTTCGTTTAGCGTTTGTGTCCTGCTCAGCAAGACCGCGGCAGCGGCTTTCTAAAGGTGGAATAAGTTTTTTCCCGCATAGCCCCCCTTCCGATGATGCATCTAGCGTCATTAGGGGGGTTGTGAAGGTGTGTCTCCGTCAGATCCCGCGGAATTCGATTTGTGGGTGGATCTGCTTGGTTTGAATCTTTGCTCATCTTTGTTCTTGTGTCTGCAAGTTGGATCATTTCGATCTACATTTCTCTTCGTCGGCGACGATTGAATTTTTGGGTGCTGGTCATGTGTGGCATTAGCACGACAACTTTCCGACTGTGTAGTACAACAAGTTAGGCCCGGCTCCAGTAAGGAAGGCGCGACGATGGTGGCGTGCCTTCGGTTCGCTTCCGTGCTTATAGTTCTCGCTAGATGATCTACAAACATGAATGCATTTTTTTTTTATTTATGTGTCTTTTGTACTAGCATGAGATGACGAATGGATCCGAAGTTTTCTCGAAAAGCAAAAGGCTAAGGCTCATGGCGAATCCTATTATTTTAGGTGTGGCGAGTCCTGTTCCTAACTTCTTATCTAGTAGTATACGGAGCGTATGTCAGGCCATGCTTGAGTACACGGATCGTATGTCAGGCCATTATTGAGTTCGTTACAAACTCATTTAAAGCTTACCAACGGATAGGTACGAGGTTGGTATGGTTTAGTTAGAAGGTTTATCAACCGCAAAGAAAATGTTAGAAGGTCTCTTCTGTGTTCTAGAACAATGCATGAAAATATGCTTAGTCAATCTTGGCGTTGCTCATTTTCCATTTCCCATATAAAATTCTGAAAATTTGTGTCAGCGGTGGAGGTCGTAACGCTCACGCCCTTGCTTGTTAGCTCGCACGGCACGACTGCTCCCGGTAGCGTAGAGAACTTGCGGCCAAGGCATGCATCGCGCATGCGTCCCCGGCCCCGTACGCGTCCGGTGAACACACGTGGATCTACGGTTTCTTTTTCTAACATTCACGGAAGGCCAGCTGTAGACGCCGCCGGTCGGCCGATCAAATTTGAGCCGGTCGCCGCGCGGCCCAATGCAGCCTTTAGAACCGTACGATTCCTTTTTCTCTTTTCTTAACCAGGAAAAAAAGTCCACTCTCCCTCCCTGACACACACGTCTTCACCTCAGTGTTGCACGCGCATGCAACTCCCGCGAGGCACATCTGCGACCTCTCTTCCCCGCTCGCCGCCGCAGCATCCGAGACCCGACAACATCTTCGGTGGTCGCCGTCGCATGGGGCGGAGGTGGCCATCGAAGCTGGTCGCGCAACCATGAGAGGCACCGGTTGCGTCTCGCCGGCGCTCACCGGTAACCAGTTGTAGCACTGCTATCATGACATTTTGCAGCACATCGGCCGACAGTTATAGCACCGACGTGAGACGCCAGGGCTGTCACAGGAGCTTGAACGGTTCCAGCATCTGCTTGCCATAGTCGCAACACCCGTCGGCATGGTCACCACAGACAACCGTGCACCATTATCTAGCCACCATGGTTCCAGCAACTAACCATCGTGGTTGCAACACCCCCGTCGGCATGTCACATATCGGCAGTTGTG
>NC_041385.1:748074687-748087432 GCF_002162155.2 Triticum dicoccoides | reverse complement strand
GGTCAGCACTAGGAGTTTTTCGGTGTTCGCGAGTCGCATCAATCAAGCAACGCTGCTCCGGCATCACGACATGCTAGTTCCAGCACCACAGCATCCCACCGTCGTCGTTGGTGTACCTCGGTGGCGCCACGATTGCAGTTTTTCTATTGGCTGGTTGCAGCTCTACCGGCGGACGGTTCCAGCTTTTTCGCTGGCTAATCGCAGCTCCGGCGGTGAGGGGTCGTAGGGAGTTGGTGGCCTATCACGGTGGCGCATGGTGTGGCGTGCTTCTGGGGTGAATGGTGAAGCAAAGGACATGGAGGAGGAAGAGCTCGAGCAGCTCGAGCTCGAGTGATGGGAGGAAAGAGATCTCTAGGGCCTTGTTCGGTTGCGTGTGAATCCGAATGGATTGAAGGGGTTTGAGGAGGATTTAAACCTCTTCTAAGTCAAAATACCAACCAATCCTTGTCAATCCCCTCCAATCCTCTTGGGGAGAGAATTAACCGAACAAAGCCTAGAGAGAAAAAGAAACGAAGGAGTGGAGGAAAAAGACCCCCGCGGAAGAGGATAAGGACGTGAAGCGGTGGATGGGCCCGCAGCTGCGCGTGCAACTGGAGCAGTTTTAGGCCGGTCGGTCGGTGCAAAAGGTTTTCACCGAATGTCCTTCTATGTTATGTTTGGACACGTCCAAACGTACAATATCTTTTTTTGCAGAAAACTCTACTTCTTCATTATTAACGCGTATACAGCTATCCATGGTCTTCATAGCAAAAAAAAACTATCCATGGTCTCAACTAAAAAAAGAAGCTATCCATGATATGTTCAAAACAAAACAAAAAACTATCTGTGTTGTGCATCGGGTTTTTTTTAAAGATTTGTTCAATCATCCTCTTCTTCTTACTCCCAAACTAATTCTTTTGCATTTAACGTTGAAATAACTCAAAGATAAATATTATAACAAAATTATTACTTTAAATTTGGATTCAATTTATTCGACCACAAGTGCTTTTGTTGGTTTCCATGAAAAATACCCACACACATGCTCCACTAAATCATTAAGAAGTTGCATATGCATTTCTCAACTACAAATCATGCAGTGCATCTCAACGAAGTTCTCAAACACAACCAAGTCTTAGTATGGAAGGTTCATAGGATCAGCCAACATTACACACTCCGTCATCCTTCAAAATCTTGTTGTGCGGGATCAAACAATAGGTCACCATCTTCCACAATCTCTCGGGGTCCAACTGTCTAGTAGGTCCATGAACAATTGCAAAAACGTCTCTGTCAACATCATTTCAAGCATTTTCTTGCCTTTGAGTAAAGTGGGCTTTCTTGTTACATATTGGGTGGAAGATGGTATTGACAAACATCACCCATAGAGGATAGGTACCATCATCAAGACCTTGCAAACAATGGAGACCACTGGAACACACTAATATTGCTGTGTGACCCTTATATGTCAAAGAAAGAGTGTTAAACCCACAAGTTGTAATGCAACTGATTCAAAAATGACAACGTTTGAGGTGGGTGCGGTGGAGGCAAGGGAGTCCGGGTGCGGCAAGATAGTGGAAGACAGGGGTATAGTGAGGACGAAGAAAGTTCCAAGTTGGATAATTAGGTGAGACAAGCTATTGAGCCTGCATGAGTGACAATTCAGACTTTCCTACTCTCCTCCATTTGACAGTGGGTAAGGGATATCAAGATGTTCATTGGTATTGGGTAAAGTTCGCTCGATGCTTTTTCTCCCACACATCAGCATTCCAACATTTGGGAGAGAATAAAAATGCACGTTGGAGTAGGCCCTAAAAATCCTTGGACTTCCTCCTATGGGCTTTGTAGCATTGTCACGGGAAGGACGGGCAAACTGGGGTTCACGAGTTCAGGGACATGCGTTTGTATGCATGGAAGCTATGTCTCAATTATTGCAAGACGCACCTCCGCCTCACTTTTGGCGCTTCGGAAACGCCGCCTTAGCGGGCCGGCCATTAAAACGATTTTAGGAAGGTTTTGTAGACCAGTTTCGATCAATTTTACAACCTTAATGCATTTTTTTAGTTTTTCTATGTTTCTTTATAGATTTCTTATGCTTATTCTTTTTCTCCTTTTCAAATACAAAATAAATAAATAAATACCTGTCATAAATTTGTCGTATACGTGCAGAAAAAAATTATACACGTAGAACATTTTTTAATACAAAACGAACATATTTTCATTTACATGTTTGAACATTTCTTAAAATAAAAGTTAACCACTTTTCAAACAAATGCTGAATGTTTTTTGAATGCATGAAACACTTTTTAAAGTTAAATGGACATTTTTACATTGTATTAAAAAAATTGGAAAATCACAAACACATTTTTGAAATGTACAACGATTTTCTAAAAAGTTACGTTTTCTAATTGGAAGCTTTTTTAGAACATTACGCCAATATTTTTTTATATTGTACAATGTTTTTTTTTTGGAAAATGTCACGAAGACATACTTGAAAGGTGCGGAGATTTTTAACATGTCTAGTACCCCCTCCGATCCATATTAATTTATGCTGTTTTAGTACAAAGCATCATCAATTATTATGGATCTAAGGGAGTATGTTTTTTGAATAGTACAAAAGATTCTTTGAAATTATGAAAAAAAAATTAAATTCCAAAATTTTAAAAACTCATTAACATTTCTAAGTTTCATGATTTCTTAAATGGCACAAACAATATTTTCTGAAATTGCGTGAACAAAATTTTTACAGAGTGTTAACATTTTCCATATTTGCAGTGAACGTTTTGGAAATTTCTAAAAAAAATAAGTTTCAAAATATTTGTATTTAGAATATTTCAAATATATAAAGAGGGCAAAAACAGAAGAAAAAAACCGGATGAACAAGAACGCTAAGCAATATGAGGCGCCTGCTAGGCCAAACCTACCTCCGTGTGGCTGCTGGCAAGACATAGCGTCGCCCTTGTAAGGAAGCAACTACCTTAAGGGTCACCTTTTTGGTACGGAAGCGCGTCAAGGAATGCGTCCAGTCGCTGCCACGTGTCGTGTGCTAGGTTTTAAGATTTTTTTTGTACATTTTCTGATTTTAGATATTTCTTTTTTGGGCCTTTTTGTTTTTTCCTAGGTTTTGCTGAAAAGAAACATGGGTTCTTCATCCGAAACACAGCTGTGCTTTTTGAAAGGAAAAAATGTAAGCTTTCAAGAAAAGTACTAGTTTGCTTTCCGAGAAGTATATCCCGTGCTTCCACTAGAAATAGAGCAAGTACTTCAGGAGAAGCAAATATGTGCTTCTATTTAAAGCACAATCGGTGTTTCCGTCAGAATCATAGCTTTTGAGGAGTTGTGCTTATGATAAAAAGCAAAACATGTGCTTTCCCCAAAAATGAAAAAGAAACACTGACTGTGCTCCCCTCACCCCACAAATGAGAAAACTGCACGTGTGCTTCCGGATTCCGCGTTTTTTGGTATTCGTTTTTGTGGTTACAATTTTGTTTTCAGTTTTTGTTTACTACTACTACTACTACTACTACTACTACTACTACTACTACTACTACTATCTAGTTTCAAAGATCTCGGCGCAAGAAATCTAACGGTGGGAAGTGATTTTCTGTACTTTGTGAACTTTTTTTCCAAATGCGTGAACTTTTTCCCGAAACCATCAAGTTTTTTTCAAAAGCAAGAATAATTTTTTTGAACCATAACTCTTTTTGACTTTGTGAACATTGTTTATCAAAACTGATGGTCTTTTTTAAAAATCGTGACCTTTTTTTAAAAATCACAAACTTTTTTTCAAAATTTATGAACTTTTTAAATAAATTTGTGAACACTTTTCCAAAATTGAGGAACTTTGTTTTCAAATTTTGTTAACTATTTTCTAAAGTTGATGAACATTTTTTCAAAATTGATAAACTTTTTTCAAGTTTGTGAACTTTTCTTCAAAATGATGATCTTTTTTCAATTTGGTCAGCTTTTTCATGTTTTCGTGAATTTTGTCAAATTCACAATATTTTCAAAATTCACCAACCGTTCTCCAATGGATGAACTTTTTAAAAAAATCCATAACGTTTTTTGATTTCACATTTTCAAAGTTTTTTTTTGTTATTTGTGTGATTGGTGTAGTAGAAAACTAAAATGTTTTTTCTGCCATACCAACAACACAAAAAACTACCCTGTGAAGGGAGCAAACACGCGGGGGCAGGCCAGCGAACTCACATTGCTGAGCTGCAGCCCGCTTGGGCACGCGTGAGCGTTAGCTCTCCATTCCGGCGCTCGAGGTGCGGAATAGGCAAAATCACTAATTAAAGGGTGCCCTTTTAAAGATCACTCTCACCTTCCCGCATGTGCATCAATTATCATAATATGGAAGTTTCCCATTTTATGATAGATTCGTTTATTCAAAATGTTTAATCTCTTAAATCGTGCATCCAAATGCCAAACATTTTTTATCGATGATTTTTTCATGTTAAGATCTTCGAAACTAGATTCCGTGTTAATAGGTTTCGACAAACTTTTTTTCATAATGTAAAGTGGAAGAACGAAAAAAGGTGGAAGCACGGTTTCCCCCCACTTTTTTTCTCTTTCCGAGAGCGAAAGCCGGCGAAAAAAATAGCACACTATAGCGTCGCTAATAGCACGCTATACCATTCTGGCAATGTCTCGCTAAATGAATCAGTGTGCAATATCTTGCTAATACCACGATATAGCACGCTAATAGCGTATTTTAAGGGCCTCGCTATTTTCTCATAGCACGCTATTTTTAATCATTGGGCAAAGCATAAGCAAATCTGTATGTCCATGAGAAGCAAATCAGTGCCGCTCGCGGAAGCAAAAGAAATATGGTTTTTCCTTTTCGAGAGGCACTCGCGAAAGAAAATCGGTGTCGCTCGTGGAAGCAAAGAAAACACATTTTTTTCATTCCGAGAGGCACAACTGTGCCTTTCGCGGAAGTAAATCCGTGTCTCCATGAGAAGTAAATCTATGCTTCTGATATAAGGAAAAATCATGGTTTTTGAGCAAAAATATTTCCTCGATTTTTCTCCCTAAATCCTTGGAAAAACCTGGCATAGATCGAAACAAAAAAAAAACAAAAAAAACATCCAAAACCCAAAAACGCATAAAAAACCGAGGAAGCGCCTAACATGCGACATGTGGTGGTGGCTGAGAGCGCACCACTTTGCGTGCTCTCAGGCCATCAGAAATGACCCTTGCGGGGCGGAATGAACACCCGACTTTTTTCGGGAAAGAATGAATGGGACTGATCGACTCGAGTTACCAAGTGACCTCCACTCTTCAACTCCAGCTTTTGTTTCCACTTTTGTCTTGTTTAATTTATTAGCTTTTTAAGTAAAGAAGAGGGTCTGAAATAAAACTATGTCTACGAGTGCCGCGAATGAACCTTCGATTCATCCCAAGAACAAGGAGACATGAACTAAATAACTCGTATCAGACAATGAGAATGGTGAATGGGAAAAAGGAACTAGTGAAGCTTTTGTTAGTCCAACAATATGCCCTCTTCACATGAGGAGAGTGAATGTCATGAATTGGGCTCCGCAAGGGGTATCTTTGGTTAGTTTGCACTTGGAATAGGAGCTCTACTAACGTGGGGCGATTCCTAAACGACGTCTTAAGCACCCAATTGTATAGTTCCTGCGACCGGGCGCATACCACCCCTTTCGAGTAGGCTGGCCCCGATATCCTTTTTTTCTTTCTGGTAAACGAGAAAAGGCGTGCACATGATGGTGATTCAAACCCACGATCTTTTGTTGGTGGGTAAACTGCGCTAACTAGCTGGGACACTGCACCTATTTTGTTCTTTAGTTTCTTTTTTCCCTTTTTGCTATTTTTATTAAATTTGTAAAGTTTATTTTAAATCCTTTTTTTTCAAAATTGATGATCTTTTTTTTCAAATTTGTGAACCATTTTTAGAATTAATGATTTTTTCAAAATTGATATTAAAATATCTGAACGATCGTCGAAAGTAATGAATTATTTTAAAAATCAATGATATATTTTCTGATAATTGATGAACTTATTTCCAAAATCTTTGAATTTTCTCGAAATCGATGAATATTTTGAAAATTCATGTACCTTTTTGAATTCACATTTTCTCAAATTCACAAACATTTTTAAAAATTAGTGAACTTTTTTCAAAATTCGGAAACCTATTTTCAAAATGGATGAGCTTTTTATAAATCCGTGAACTTTTTCAAAATCCTTATTTCTTTCCCAAATCAGTCAACTTTCCTCTAAATTTTGTGAACTTTTTGTGAATTTGTATTTTTGAAATTCATGAACTCTTTGAATGAACTGTTTTCAAATCCGTGATTTTTTAAATTCCTAAACTTTTTTTTCTATTTTAGTAATTTTGGTGTTGAAAGTAAACTGTTAGCCAGCAACAGGGTTAATTGTTGACTGAGAGAATGAGTCAGGTTTTCTTTTTATAGAACGAGAAGCTGAGTTTTTTTATTGAACACAGCAGCTCCTGTACGCACGCACGGCAGCGTAATGGGCCGGTCCACAATATCGAGCGCGAGCGCACCAGTTTTTCTCGGTGGCGCGCCAATTAGGAGCTCCCCGAATGTTGCGAGCGTCTTGTATGCTTTTTGTTAGTGAAACGAGCGTCTTGTATGTATGGTGCCATTCTTCCGGTACGGTTCAAGAGGAACATGAAGACCACCATGTTGGCTCACGTATTGACCGCCTAAAGTTTAGCTCATGGAAAAGGTCAGCCCACAGAGCACACAGCTCGTCAGGATGTTTGCAGGCAACAGGCACACTCGCGATCGACCGAATCGAGTAGAGGAGCTCTTTGGTCCTTGGATTTTCTTCCTTGACTTGATTTAGATTCTCCCTTTCGGAAGCAAGATAAGCCAAACAAGTGTGCCGGCTAAGTGGCTACGGACCAGCGAATTAATGTGAGATGGTGGATCTTGCAGGCCTGGGTAGCTAGCTTTTCTTTCTTCCACTCCACCGATTCCTTTTCGCTTGGTTGGTCGCACCTTCGAATCTATGCGTGGGCTCCGCCACATGCCAATGTCTGCACCTGAAATGCTCATAGTCGTACCACATGGCACCTAGCTAGCTTGTGTCGACGACAATGTAAACTTCCATGTTCAATCTCATGAACTCAAATTTCGAGTCGCGTTCAGATCTACTTCCTTGAGTGATCTAAAAAGTCTTAAACTCCCTCCGTCCCAAAATAAACATCTCAAGCTGACATTTATTTTGGGACCGAGGGAGTAGTATTTAGTTTGCAGAGGGAATACTACTCTGCGTTCCATCTTCATCGTTGGTTGATTGACTCACGATCACCACATGCATGCGCGCGTGGCCCCATCAGAGAGGTCCATCGGTCCATGCAGTTTCATGATGTGGTTTGCGGGTCATTGGACGGTACCTGTGCGACTTGCCGTTGCACTTCCGAAATGAATGATCACGCATAAACCACGTAGGGTCTCTGCGCTTGGTGAGATCACAGGGCTCCCAAGTAACAGAATTATCCAGGGCCACTCTTTGTATTGAAGATGCCCGTTAGAGGGAGGGGAGCGTGCGTGGCGTTGCTTGTTGTGCGACGAAACCGATAGCCGATAGCCCGCCACAGACCTACTCCTACTAGAGAGTGGTGTGGTAGTTGGTGCAAGGACCGGCCGGAGGTAGTGCCGTACGTACGTCTGCCTGTCTGTCCACAGGCCCCATGCTGTCCCAGAAAGCTAGTCCTCCTAGTCACATCGTTTTTCTTGTGGCGCATACATACACGAGTCATGGCGGTGACTTGCAAGCGAGAGGAGAGGAGAGGGGAGGGAGCCCATGCCTCATGGACTTTTTGGGAGGACCCAGCGTTGCTAGCTAGGCCACCCGTGTCCGTCTGTCGTGCATGGTTGACACCTCGATGGATGGAGGGATTGATGGATTTGGTCTTGGAAAACGAAGCTCAGCAAGCAACTGCTACAGCACACTCCCACTCGCTGTCTCTTCCTCCCTGTTGTAGAGAGATATGCTACTAGGCTGGCTACCTGATGCATGCATGACTGACTGACCTCAAATGGGGAGTGGTGTGTGTGAGCTCCCAAGATCTCTCTGTGGTTGGGAGGTGGTGCTCTCACACGAAACGATGGCAAAACAAGAGCGTTGTCCCTAGCCTTCGCCCACCTTTCGGTCGGTCGGCGGCGTCGAGCAGCGTGCCACCACATGCACGTAGCTTAGACACTGATTGATTGGCTTGTTGCTGTTCACTTGGGCTTAGTTTACGTGTGCGTGTCGGGGCTGAAAGATATACTCGGGTTTAGGTGACATGCACGACAGCTGGGTTAGCTTAACCTAGTGCTTGCGTGCTTATGGTTTGACATCGATGGCAAGTTGGATATCCTTGATTACAAAATCTTCTGCACAAATAAACTTATTAGTCGGGTGCACCCTCTATTCTGACCGAAGAAACCATGATAATATTATTGCGGTTAAGTACTAGTAGTATATATGTGTGAGACTGACAGGAAACACAACAAAGAAGAGAAACCATGGGGCATACGACTACTAAAAACGATGGGTTGCCATCTCCGGTTCGCCAGCATCCAAGATTCCAAGTTAAACCACAAGCTGCTGCTGGCCCATGTGCCTGCCCGCCTGGCTCGGTCATCCACTCAACTGGACTCAGCTCCCCTGACGTACTGCAGGGCGCAGTTGGGTCACTGATAGGTGGGCCAACTTGCTTTCAGGCCCACATGTCAGTGGCCCAACTGCGCGCTGCAGTACGTCAGAGGAGCCTCATCCCACTCAACTGTATCTTCACCTCACCCACTCGTCAATCAGATCAAGGTAGTACCATTAGATCAGTACTCCGTTTTGAAAATTGTGTGCGCTCCAAGCTCACATTCCCATTCAAGGAACCACCACCGCGGGCCGGTTCCAGCCCAGAATCCCAGATCTCCTCCTTTTGATCCTCTCGGGTACTCTTCGCTAGTGTCGCCGTCTTGGTCGCTCGTTGCGTCCGGAGACGGAGGCAATCGGGCGGTTAGAACATCTCTAGTCGTTCGGCATCCTAGAGACTTGAAATAGCGCCGCCTAGGAGCGCGCCAGCGAAAAAATCAATGTGTGGGTAGTAGGTTTCCCAACCGCCGTCCCAAGGCCGGTCAAGACATCGTTTTTTAATATTAAATTCGGCCAAACGCAACACAAATTCGGCCAAACTAGACGATTTTCATTGATTTTTGTACAAAAGACTGAAAACATAAATTAGAAACAGCTAAATACGACTACTAAATACTAATATTACTAATAATACTAAAGCCGCCGCCGCCAGCCTTCTACAAGCCAAGCAGCATGTACATCTTGGTGTAGTCGCCGCCGTCCCTGCTGCACCCCTAACCAAAGCCGCCGATGCATTGGGGGTTAGACGGTCCGTGGCCTCCTGGTTGCTGTCGTCGAGGACGACGATGGCAGCAATCTCCTTGAGGGCACGGCGCTGGCGCGCCATCTCCTCGCGAATGTAGTCCTCCCACACTCATTGAGGGCGGTCTCGTCGTCGGCGGTCATGGCCTCGTGCTCCTTCTCCTCGGGAAGCAGCCCCGGCTCGGTCTTTGGCCGGACGAGGCGGGAGGGAGGAGAGGGGCCACGACCGCCCTCGTTGATAACGAGGGCGCCGCCGCGGGTGCGGCGCCTGAGCGGCGTCTCCTGTGGCTCCGGCTTAACGGGGCGCAGCGCCGGCTAGCTGAAGGAGAGGGAGCCCGACGACGAGGAACTCGTCGTCTCCATTCGCCGCGACGGCGAGAGAAGGAGGGGGCGCCGGGTACTCCAGGCGCCGCGTGTTGCCGACCTCGATGTACTCGAGGACGGCCTCGAGGGTGCGGCCGAGGAGACTACACCATTGGTGCTGCCTGTCGGAGTTGAGGCAGCCGCGGGGCTCGACGCCGTTGGTGGAGGCGAGCTGCTACGGTGGTGCCGATCGAAATACGCCGTCCACAGCGCGTTGCTGTCGGGGGAGTACCTCGTCTCATTTCGCATCGCGGCCGGCAGCGAGGACCGGATGCGTGCGATTTCGGGCGTCGGCGGTGAGAGGTCAAGAGGGGAGAGGGTTCTGTGGCGATGGGGGGTATGCGCTCACCGGCGAGGGAGGGGTCGGCTTTTATAGCGGCGGGGGCGGCGAGTGGGCGACATGCTTGCATACGTGTGATAAGAGCGGGCGGGACGCGTGTCGCCGCACCTTCATTGCGTCACCCGTGAGGCATCAACAGAAGGCTGACCGGCGCGACAGTGCGACAGCCTTGGCATTGATTCACCGTGGGAAACCGAGGCAATGAGGACGACGAGCGCACCCGATAGCTGACTCGGCGGGCCCGCCAGGCTTTCGTGCCAAAACCGTTTCCCCTGGCGCCCCTGGGCGCCCCCAGCACGCCGGGTTCGGCCTAGAACCGCTGACGTCAAAATCGGCCCTAACCGGCGAAAAATGGGCTTATGGGGGCGTGACTGGGCCGATTTTTCGGCGTCGACGTTAAAAAGGGGGCCTTGTGGAGGCTTGTTGGGGCCGCGCCTGGAGAGCATCTCCAATAGATGATTCAAATGTAAAAATACCTATCTTTTGAACCGTCTGGGGCAAAAAAGCTGCTCCAACGGACGGTCCATATGTAAAAAAATTGGACCGCGGGCTCCCGGTGATGTAAAATTGAAAACTTTGTGATGCAAATTTACATCACGAGATAGAACTGGTCAAAAACCACGGCCGCCAGCCAAACTCCCAAACGCCACTTCATTCCCCTTCCGCCGCTCGCTGCACCTGACTCCGGCCGACGTCGGAAACTGGCGTCTCTGCATCTCCACGGCCCTTTCCCCTCTAGCTGGAAGGCAGCTCGAGCCCCGCCCCGGCCCACCCCCACCCCATCAGAGTTTCCACCAACGGCGACCTCGAGACCTCGATATCTTTCGCCGCCGGATACCGACGAGCAGCCCCTCACCACGATCATGCTTGGACGAGTGTTGGTCGTCGGGGAGCAGTGTCGTCTCGTGGACAGGCAGCTCCGGCTCGGGCGTGGGGAGTGCAGAAGAAATAATGGCGAGAGAGTCGGGATCGGGGCCAGCTCGGCGGAGGTGCATCACTGCCACACGTCGGTCGCGTCTGTCACCGGCGGCGGATGGGGCCGGGGCCAACGGCGGCCGCTGCTGCGAGAGGTGGAGGGCTTGGGCTTGGGGCCCACGCTGCGAGGTGCAGCACCGCCATGCGCCGTTCGCGCATGTAGCTGGTCGCCGCTGGCGGCCTGAGTCAGGTGAGGCAGGGAGGCGGGCACGGCGGCCGGAGTCAGCTGTGGTGGGGAGGTGCGCATGGCGGCCGCGAGTCGGGATAGAGGCGTGCCTGGCGGCGCGGTAGAGGGGACTGGGCTCGGACTCAATTTAGAAAATGAATCGAGAGAGACTAGGTTAGACGGGCTGCTGACTTGGCATGTCCGGTCAGCCTTGACTCCGGTCAAAACCAGCTGACCAGCACAAAACCAATACAAAGGTTGTATTTTGAACCATGTGGTAAGTGTAGGGTGTCATTCACACGGTTTCGGAGTTGAGCGTTATAAATCAAACCGAGGGGTTAGTTGGAGGTTGAAATGTGAACTTTTCTCTAATAATAATGCATAATATTAAACTAAACTTGGCTTATTTCGAGTGCACGTGCTTTCTGCCATCATCATTTGTTGATTGACACATGATTTAGCGCATGTATGCGCGCTTGACCCCAACGGAGCGGTCCATGGCATATGTGCAGTTTCATCATGATATTGTTTGCAGATCATTGGACGATAGCGGTGCATTTGCTATTTCACATCCGAAATGAGTATAGATAAACCTCGTAGGGTCTCTCCGGCGTCCGTCTCGCGATATTGCAAAGAGCTATGGGTAACAGGAAAAAAATAATCAGTTTTGCTAAATCTCAGTTGACGCTATATTCGTAAGATCTTACATTGACATCTATGCAGAAAAAGTTTTTTTCTCTTTCCTACATGTTATATGACTTGAGTAAGACTTTTTAAGTATGTCATCCTCCTGCAAATTGTTTGTCTGTGTTTGGACTTAGCTGGTACAACAACGAAAATAAGACTTTCTTTCTTCAAATGGCAAGCGAAAGATTTCGGTTCTTAAAATCGGACTGACTTGGACAGAAAGTCTTGTAAAATAACATAATTCTGAATTCAAAAGAACCGGAGAGGAGGGAGTGGCGTCTGTGCGTAGGTTGCGTGTTGTGCGATGGAACCGATAGCTAGCAGCTAGAGTGGAGGTAGTTGGTGCAAAAGGACCGGCCGGACGCAGCGCCGTAGTAGGTACACATGTGTCCGTGAGGCCAACTCCACCGCTTGAACTACAACGAATAAATGCGCGATCCCATCCTAGAAAAATGTCCGTTTCTGATCCGCCTCGACCCATCCTCGGAGCAAAGTTGGTCTGGGTTTACATCTGGAACGGACACAAGCAGACACTCTCTCGCTCGTCCTCGTCCGGCTATGTCCCTTTTGCATGTGACCCTGGCCCGCTTGTCATCCTCTCTCCTCTTCTCTCTCACGTGGCCCACGATGCCCACCGACCATGCTCTCTCTCCACCTTTTCCTCTCTCTTCTGCTCCTCCCCATGCCGGTGCACACCACCGGCGAGCCGTGTTGCAGCCATGGGAGAGCGGCTAGCCTGCGCTGGAGCAGCCCTGGGCGCGCAAGGGAGAGCCGGGCGAGGCGTGGCGTGCATGGGGCTGGGCGGGGCGCGGCGCCCGGGCGTGCGCGCGGCGGGGCGGGGCAGGCACGGGGCTGGGCGG